>NC_056603.1:1708215-1715715 GCF_018340385.1 Cyprinus carpio | reverse complement strand
TTTCTGAACATTTCTGCCGTATGCACATAAACCTGACAGTCATCACTGATAAGCTACTACTAAATATTGTAGAAACTTAATTTTCTGTAAAGTTGCTTTGCAATGATTTGTATCGTAAAAAGTGCTATACAAATAAACTTTAATTGAATTGAATTGAAATAGAAAGCAGTTATTTTAAATAGTAAAAATATTTCACAATATTACTGCTTTGGCAAACTGGTATTGACTGGTATTGTGTAATGTTGAAACATATAAATGAACATCACATAACTAGAATTTCCAAAGTCTATATTGTTTATGTGCTCTAAAATAAACTAAATGATAAACTACATTATTAACATTATTGTGATGATCACTGATACTAGTAGTACAGTAGAACATTTAGATGATGTGAATAAAACTTCAAAATGTTTCACCTGATTATACATTTAGTCAGGAATTATAGTTTGGAAAAAGTCTAACTAGTAAAATGTGTACACGTTATGTGAAAACTAATACAAGTATATATGTATATATATATATATTAGTGGTATAATATATATATATATATATATAATATATATATATACATACACACATATATATATATATATATATATATATATATATAATATATATATATATATATATATATATATAATATATATATATATATATATATATATATATATATATATATATATATTAGTGGGCCGTTATCGGCGTGAACGTGCTGCGTTAACGTGAGACTCTTATCTGGCGATTAAAAAAAATATCGCCGTTAATCTATTCTCAAAGTTGGGTTGGGAGCTGGGGTCTATACTACGCAAGCTATGATGACTTTTCACCGTGATAGTTTAGCGCGGATGTATACCTAGACGAATTGCACTGTAGGGGGCGAGAACGAGTCTTCGAACCTGTGTGTATGCCTACTGTGAAACTACCAAGCTTCCCCAGAAAAACCTTGACAAGACTCACGCCTGTTTCACACATACTCCGTCTGCAGTGCGTATGCAGTCCGTGTGCATTACGTATTTGGTGCAGAAGCTACTGAGGACTCATTGTGCTTTCACACAGGACGCGTTTGCAGTCCGCTACTGATCCGCGGCTGTTTAGTCCACAAACACAACATTTTGTTCATTATTCTATATTTCAAACCATGTTAAAAAAAGACTCTTATCACAGACCAGTAACAATCTTTCCATAATCATAGACATTAGTGTAAACTTAATAAATATAAACAACATATTATTCATGCATTTGACTTCTAGGTTTGTATAATAGGCTGCTCAAACAAGCGGCAAGACATTTAAACCACAACATTTAGCTTACATTTCTTGTTGGGATATCGCAAATATTTAATATTAAAGCACCGCTGACAGAAAACAGTCGACGCTCGTGCCTTTTTGCATTTAAATCTTTATTACAAGCAATCGCACGGTTCTCTTAATGAACTTGTTTTTCTGCTTCCATAAAAGTGCATAGGCCTATATCATGTTGCCTCGTTTATCTAAAGGTGCTTTTTTTCTTGTTTTTAAACCTAGCCAAAACCCATGTGTTGCATGTGAAACACAGTAGGCTTTAATTAGTATACATTTATTGTGAAATTACTGCATTTCCGTGTCAATCCATGTTCATTTTTCCCGCGAACAATGCGCTGTCATTTTAATTCAGTGCATGCAGCACCGCAAAAATAGACTCCTAAACGATCGCTGCACTGCTGCAGACTCACTGCTCCTGGAACGCACTGACGGACCACAACCGCGTGAACGCTGGAATCCGTTAACATGGGTGCGTAAAAAAAAAAAGAATAAAATACGTCAACGCATACGCACTGTAAGGTTGTTTGTAACTTGTGCAATGCGGAATATGTTTACTGTAGGAGTTCTTTCAGTCCTCAAGTACCACCTAAATCTAGATTAAAAAAATTAATCTATGCCCACTACTAATATATATATATATATATATATATATATATATATATATATATATTATATATATATATATATATATATATATAAAGACTTACTCATGTCTCATGTTTATGATATCTGCTGGATAAAGCGCTTCATTCTTTTTTCTGAGGAAATCCAAAACTCAAATCCTGAGGTAATCCTCAGCACATCTTCTTGGGGTGAATTATGTCTTTTTCCTCTCGGCGCAAAGCAAACAGTAAAAAAATAAAAAAAATAAAAAAACCTTGAAGAACAGTCTCGCTGCTTTGTAGAAATAATGAAGGGAGACGTGAAAGACTGGACATCGCATTGTTTTCATATGGATTACTTTATCACAGAATATTTGTTTGAGGTTGCACTTGCTTAATGATCAACTAAGGACCAACCATGCTTAAATTGTCTGGACCCATTTCCTGTCAAGGAGGAGAGTTGCTAAAAACCTTATGTCAGCATTAAGAGAAGTGATAACGTGATTCAAGAACAGAGAACTCTGTCCAAAAATACTCCCACTCATCAGAAAAACGAATCATTAACTAATCATGTGACGTCGATATCCTGAGGTGGTTTCCTGTCAGCCTGTTGTTATCCACTCAAAAGAGTTGATGAAATTAACTTGATCACAAGATCTCACAATGACCCTTTGTATCAAGAATCATTAATAATTAATGGACCTCAACACAAAGGTTCCATACAGCTTGTCCCCTGACTTGAGACTTGCTTGTGACTCTTTCTAAGAAACTGAACTTTTCAATAAACAATCTCAAAAGACAATCACTGAGAAATATAAAAGGGCAACTATACTCACAAATAATATGTTTTATATCTTATATATACTTGATGTGTTCAATGTAACCGGCGCAACTTTAAGCAATGTTTTATAACCCCTTTTAGCAGATAGTGCTATTAAATGAGTAAGATATGGAAAGTTTAGTGTTGAACGAATGGTCACGATATTTGCAAGACTGTGAAATGAATGAAAATATGGTATTTTGAACGGTGTGTGTTGTATGACACTTTATAGACGTTATTAAACAAAGCCTGCAAAGATATTTCCCCATGTGATGTAACGGAGTGAAAAATTATTTTAAATCTACTCCTCCTTTCAACAAGTCTAATATAAAATCGCGTCGTGGGATGGACCAAATCAGCTCGGACAAAACCCCAATGTCTGAATGAATTCAGCACGCTTGCTTTTTCGCTATGGCTTGAACTGCTTGAACTGCCTACTCCAACGCGCTGCTAGCATTCTTGTCATCTAGAAGTCAAACACTCTGTTGAAACTTTGTGACCGCCGGAATCTTCAAAAACCTAAAGTCTTTGAACAAAGAAACTTTGAGAAGAACTGCAAAACCTGCTGCATCACAAGGAAACGCGAATAACTAAATAAACTACAATACTCTTACTACCACACTATCATTCAAATTTCGTTAATCTCCTCTTCAGTAAACTGTGTGTGTGTATGTGTGTCTATGTTTGTTTTCATTAGCGTAGTTCCATGTAACCTTAGAAGTAGCTCAATAAATTCTTGTTTCATTTATAAAGAAGCATTGTCTTGGGTCGTGTATTTTATGTATTCTCGTTGGCCACGAAGTAGTATAAACCGAATTGTGAAGATATACTGACTTTACATTCGCTGGAGGAACCGTTAATGAAGTATAAACTAATTAAATTTGGAATCAGTTCAATTAAAGCAATTCGAATATTTAGATTTGATTCCCCTCTTTAAAAGAGCTATAATTCCTTACATATATCTTAATGCTCAGTTTATATATCACAATACTGAGTTTATGTATCACAATACTGAGTTTATGTATCACAATACTGAGTTTATATATCACAATACTGAGTTTATGTATCGCAATACTGGATCACAATACTGAGTTTATGTATCGCAATACTGAGTTTATATATCACAATACTGAGTTTATGTATCACAATACTGAGTTTATATATCACAATACTGAGTTTATATATCACAATACTGAGTTTATGTATCACAATACTGAGTTTATGTATCACAATACTGAATTTATGTATCACAATACTGAGTTTATATATCACAATACTGAGTTTTTCCAGCTGTATCAGCGTGAGTAGAATAAGGCAGGCAGGTGCAATACTGAGTTTATGTATCACAATACTGAATTTATGTATCACAATACGAGTTTATATATCAGCAATACTGAGTTTATATATCACAACCCTACTGAGTTTATATATCACACGCATACTAACGAGTTTATGTATCACAATACTGAGTTTATATATCACAATACTGGAGTTTATGTATCACAATACTGCCAGTTTGAGGTAATATCACACGATACTGAGTTATATATCACAATACTGAGTTTCTTGTCGATATATACAATACTGAGTTTATGTATCACTCGGACATCCACAATACTGCTTAAAGACCGCATTCCCCTTCTGCCGGCCTCCGAATTTATGTATCACAATACTGAGGCCGGGGGCCTTTATATAGTCACAAAACTACTGAGTTTTCCGTGATGTATCACAATACTGAATGAGTTGTATGTATCACAATACTGAATTTATGTATCAAAATACTGAGTTTATATATCACAATACTGATTTTATATATCACAATACTGAGTTTATATCCACACAATACGGTGAGTTGGGGTCCAATATGTATCACAATACTGACCGGGTTTATATATCACAATACTGAGTTCTGTGAACCCGGTCCGCGTGGGCCATGTATCACACAATTCGTGAGTTTATATATCGGCAATACTGTTTATATAGCGGCTCGCAAAAATCAGCTGAGTTTATTTATAACAATACTGAGTTTATGTATCACAATTCTGAGTTCATCACAATACTGAGTTTAATCAAGTGCACAATAAAACCACTAAGTTTACGTGTGGTGGATCCGTGTAAAACCACAATACTGAGTTTATAATCGCAATACTGACAGTTTGACCCGGTGGCCCCGTGTATCACAATACTGAGTTTATATATCACAATACCTGAGTTTTATATATCACAATACTGAGTTTATGATGCTGTCTGTTCGACCGAATCACATACTGAGTTTGCCTCTTTTCCCATGTAACATGTTGAGGTGCACACCATACTGAATTTATGTATCACAAATCTGAGTTATTCTCTGATATCACAATACTGAGTTGTATGTATCACAATACTGAGTTTAGTTCGTATCACAATACTGAATTTTTCTGCCTTGCGTCACATCTTGAACGGTAGCCCGTTGAAGGCCCGGTATCACAATACTGAGTTTATATATCACAATACTGAGTTTATATATCACAATACTGAGTTTATGTATCACAATACTGAGTTTATATATCACAATACTGAGTTTATGTATCACAATTCTGAGTTTATATATCGCAATACTGTTTATATATCGCAATTCTGAGTTTATTTATAACAGTACTGAGTTTATGTATCACAATACTGAGTTTATCACAATACTGAGTTTATATATCACAATACTGAGTTTATGTATCACAATACTGAGTTTATATATCACAATACTGTTTATATATCGCAATTCTGAGTTTATGTATCACAATACTGAGTTTATATATCATAAAAAACACAATACATATATCACAAAACATAATACATATATTATATATCATAATACTGAGTTTATATATCATAATACTGAGTTTATATATCACAATTCTGAGTTTATAGATCACAATACTGTTTATATATCACAATTCTGAGTTTATATATCACAATACTGAGTTTATATATCACAATTCTGAGTTTATATATCACAATACTGAGTTTATATATCACAATACTGAGTTTATATATCACAATACTGAGTTTATCACAATACTGAGTTTATATATCACAATACTGTTTATATATCGCAATAGTGAGTTTATTTATAACAGTACTGAGTTTATGTATCACAATACTGAGTTTATATATCACAATACTAAGTTTATATATCGAAATTCTGAGTTAATGTTTCGCAATACTGAGTTTATATATCACAATACTGTTTATATATCACAATTCTGAGTTTATTTATAACAATACTGAGTTTATGTATCACAATACTGAGTTTATATATCACAATACTGAGTTTATATATCACAATACTGAGTTTATTTATAACAATACTGAGTTTATGTATCACAATTCTGAGTTCATGTATCGCAATACTGAGTTTATATATCACAATACTGAGTTTATATATCACAATTCTGAGTTCATGTATCGCAATACTGAGTTTATATATCACAATACTGTTAGTATATCGCAATTATATATTCACAATACTGAGTTTAGTGGATATTCACAATTCTGAGTTAATGTTTCGCAATACTGAGTTTATACAACACAATACATATATCGCAATTCTGAGTTTATTTTTAAAAATACTGATACGCAATGAGTTTATGTATCATACTGAGTTTATCCACAGTTTATCACAATACTGAGTTTATATATCACAATACTAAGTTTTATGTATACAATACTATTTATATATCGCAATTCTGAGTTTATTTTTAAAAATACTGAGTTTATATATCACAATACTGAGTTTATGTATCATAATACTGAGTTTATCACAATACTGAGTTTATATATCACAATACTGTTTATATATCGCAATTCTGAGTTTATTTTTAACAATACTGAGTTTATATATCACAATACTGAGTTTATATATCAGAATACTGAGTTTATATATCACAATTCTGAGTTTATTTTTAACAATACTGAGTTTATGTATCATAATACTGAGTTTATAACAATACTGAGTTTATGTATCACAATTCTGAGTTTATGTATCCAAATTGTAGGTTGATATGTCACAATACTCAGTTTATATACAGTGATGTATAGTAACAAAGTACAAATACTTCATCACTGTACTTAAGTACAGTTTTGGGTAAATGTTCTTTACTCAAGGATAAATATTTTATTGAATTTTATTTAAAAAAAAAAAAAAAAACATCTTTCACTTGGATACATTTCTAGAGAGCCTTTCGCTACATTTGCAACATTCTTTGCTGATTAGTCACAGTGATATCCAGTTTGCAAATTAATCTTTTGATTCAATTTGGTTCCTTTGAATTTGCCAAACTGGTTCAAGAAGGAGTGTAAGTGATTCGTTTCACAAATCATGAATCTGAATAAGATTCTAGAAGCACCAGCACGCCAAGCAGCATAACGGATCTAAATTGAAGACGCTATTCATGAAATGAGCTTCTATAAAAGAAAAAAGAAATAAGTAATTTCTTCAAATAACTTTTCAAAAAATACATTTCCAAAACACCCTCAAACACGTTTATACATCAGTAATTTCATGTGACATCATTGCGTGTTCGTGAGCACATACAGTTCATGACGTGTGTTAGCATGAGCTAATGGACTCAATGAAATATGTCCAGTAATGCAATCTCTCCTGGTGAAGTGTGTTTAACCACCCACGTCTGCTGAAGAGTAGTGTGTGTGTGTTTGAGAGATGGTTACGTCTCTGAGCTCCGCTGGACACAACGACCGTCTGCTGTTTGTTCAACAACTAAGACAGCTTTTCAATTTTACC
>NC_056603.1:1693215-1703215 GCF_018340385.1 Cyprinus carpio | reverse complement strand
TTCAGCCACATTCTAATAGGGATGTCTATAGGACATTGGCATTTTATCTCTTAGAAGGCCTGTGTGCTTTATCTCTCAGTTCATTCACAGCATGATTAAAGTTTCCTCTGGATGTGATTTTCAAACGCAGGTAGTTGTAGTGTGATGTGTGTGTTATCTGCTTAGTGCCTAATGTAAATGTGTGTTGTGTTCTTTTCTGGAAGATCATGATTTTGGTTTTCTTCAGGTCTGGCAGTATTGTTCTAGAGGTCCAGGTTCTGCTGTAAAGCATGTTGAGTGGAGACAGCAGAAGCAGATCTGATCTGTGAGGTGTGTAGGGTTCATTGATGTAAATGTTAAATAATGTTGGGCTTAAGCAGAAGCCCTGTCTCACTCCACACTCTTGGGAAAGATACCTCGTACGTTTGGTGCCGATTTTTACACCACATTTACTTTCAGTGTACATTGATTTGATAAGGTCAGGTTTTACCTCCTATGCTGCTTTCCAGACAGCATGCAGTCCGGCTCAAATCCATGGATTTCATGCATGGCAGATGTGGGCCGAATCTTGGCTAATACAATTTACCTTTATCTTGGTTAACACGTTTTTCCATTAGAGTATGTAATGTATAGATGTGGTCAGATGTACGGTAATTTGGTAAAAATTACATTTCTCTATCTCTCTCTCACACACACACACACACACGTTTGTTGTTGTGAATTGTGGGGACATCCCATAGGCGTAATGGTTTTTATACTGTACAAACTGTATATTCTATGGCCCTACACCAACCCTACACCTAACTCTACCCCTCACAGGAAACTTTGTGCATTTTTACTTTTTTCAAAAAAACTATTCTGTATGGTTTATAAGTGTTTTGAAAAATGGGGACATGGGTTATGTCCCTCATAAGTCACCCTCTCCTTGTAATACCTGTGACATACCCATGACATTATACACAAGTTGTGTCCTGATATGTCACAAATCTCACACACACACACACACTCTCTCTCACTCTCTCACACACACACACACTCTCTCTCTCTCTCTCTCACACACACACACACACAGACTCACTGACCCAGACAAATTTCTTATGCAGCATATTAGAATGATTTCTGAAGATCATGTGACACTGAAGACTGGAGTAATGATGCTGAAAATACAGCTGCACATCACAGAAATAAATTACAGATATTCACATAGAAAACAGATATTTTACAATTAATAATATTTCACTGTTTTCTGTATTTTTGAGCAAATGAATGTAGCCTTTTGAGCAGACGGTCTTCTCTTTCTTCTCTGTCATGAAGTATGTTTCTGTCTCTCTCATCCGTCTGTCTGTGAGACTGTTATTGCTCTGCTGTAATGACGGTGATTTTATGAGTACAGAACGTTCTGAGAACATTGCGTTTTTATTCTCCTCCCTTTCATCTGGATTTTTTCTCTTTTGTAAGAAACACAATGACTTTAATCTTTCCTTTATCATTTATCTCTGCTGAAGACAAGAGCTGTGTTACATACAATTTCACTTCTGACCGCAGAATCTGTTTCCATGTCGTGTTGATGAACATCATCTGTGTCACAAAATGATTCTAAATAATGGGATGATGAATAAATACAGACAAATGACAAAATAAATAACAGCAGAAAATACAAAATAGATAAATATATAAATTAAAGACAAATAGCCAACATAAATAAATACAAATAAAAACTAACATAAAACAAAAAGACAAATAGATTAACCAACCAAATAAATAAAGTGACTAAAAAAAAAAATGAACAAATAGTTAAAAGTGCTTGTGTAGTGTCTGAGCTCTACATCCTATTTAAGCATCAATGACTAAGAAGTTTCTCACTAGTCTCCGGACTTAACTAGTGGCATTAAACTACTCTCAGTCTCATTAAAAACAAATTTCCCCTTCAATTGCCTCTAAAGAGGTCAGGCAGTATTTCAAAAGAAGCCAATAAGAACTAATTAGCAATCAGAATGCAGGAGAAAGCGGCAGATTGTGAAGCTTTAT
This sequence comes from Cyprinus carpio, assembly GCF_018340385.1. NCBI lineage: Eukaryota > Metazoa > Chordata > Actinopteri > Cypriniformes > Cyprinidae > Cyprinus > Cyprinus carpio. The sequence goes on along the minus strand of NC_056603.1, from coordinate 1,701,208 downwards.
AAGCATCGAGACGCGTCCTATAAGACACGAGCGAGGCCTGCGGGGACAAACGCTGACACTCCATCTGTTTCCATCCGCTTCTATTGACCAACACGCAGAGTCACACCAGCTTTGTGCTAAAAATACCATTGTGTTTCACAGCAGCAGATCCACAGACAGAAGAAAACACTCCTTCTGCACTGGACTTGACTATTATCTAGGAAGATGAAGGAACATGTGATTCCTCATCATGACGTGAACCCTTTAAGACCAAACCTGATCCAAAACAAAAACTGAACCATTTCTGGTGCAATGTGTGTGTGTGTTTGTATGAAATTAACCCTGTACTGAAGTTTTAGAAAAAATATTTAAAAAAGCATATGTTCTTGTTTTGTATCATATTTAACCCATTATCCTTTTATGGCTCATATAGTCTGAATATGGAGGATATTAATATAGAATATGGAGGGGGAAACAGCTCAATTTTATTCAGACACTCAAACTGAGCAAATGTGAATCTGCTGCAGATGCTGATATTTATATGATGAAATTCTGCTGTTTGTGATGTAAATCAATGAGATCTTTATAACAGTAGACCAGATACAGACATAAAATGATCTAAATATGAGTCATCTTCTCTATATCTCCAATAGTGTCTCGGTAAGATGAGATGGAAATGATCCAAACATATAATGCAGTGATTGACAGATGAAGAAATAAAGGCTCCTCAGAAGATGTGAGATGTTCTGGAGGCTTGTGAAGATCATTCCTCCGCTGAGGAACAGTGAAAGTAAAGCTTCTGGAAAAAAACGCTCCTCAAAAGATCCTGATGATCAGATTTGAGACTCTAAAACATGATTGATGGAGAATCAAGTAAAGCTGAGCTGCTTCAGTCCAGTAAGAGTTCATCTGGAGATATTACTGCAGTTATTCTGACCTTTACTTGATCAAAATCACTCAAGATCTGACACCAGAAAGACATGAGAAGCATTTCTACAATTACACTAAAAGAGCTTTTACTGGATAAAACACACTATCAATCAGACGACAGGCAACATGAGGAGATTGAGTGAAACAACAGCAAAGTTTGATCATGTTGATCATTTCAAGCCTTTATACTGTATAATACGATGCAGTAGCATAATAATAATAACACATCAACAAAATATCTCCATCCACTCCCCCCCCTCCTCTCTCAATAATCTCCACCATCATTTACACCTGCAGTCTGAACTGGTGGAGGAATATGAACTCTAATGACCTCCAGCCTCACACATCCATCAGAAGACATCAGGCCTTGAGCGAACGCTCATCTGACACAGATCCGTCAGAGGAGCCAGCCTTGAGTGAAATCAATCCAGAACAATGATCACAATCATAAAAACACCAAAATGATCCTACAATGCCATCCACATACAATTACAGCAGAGATGGCATTGACGTGACCTCCACTGCACAGACACATGCGCGCACACACACACACACACACACACACACACATGCACATGCACACACACTCACACATATACACACAATTGCATGCATGCACACACACTCACACCACATGCATGCACACACCACCAGCACGCATGCACACACACCACACACACACACACACGCATGCATACACACACACACACGCATACACCCATACACACACACACACTCACACACATCAACATACACCCATACACACACCACACACACACATCATACTCACACACGCATGCATACACACACACACATGCACACACAATCACTCACATGCACACACACACACATGCATACACACACACACACACACACATGCATACACACACACACACACACACCACGCATGCATACACCCACACAACGCATACACCCATTACACCACACACACACACACATGCATACACACAACACACACATGCAAGACACACCACACACACACACACACACACACACACACACACACACACACACACACAGCACGCATACACCCATACACACACACACACTCACACACATGCATACACACACACTTCAGGTTACACAAACACACATTTGACATCTTTAAAATGAACACTTCTTTCACAGCTACATGAATATTCTCAGAATGAAAGCAAATGTAAATTTACAAATCAAAATAGTCATCTGAATACATTTTGACATCTTTAAAATGAACACTTCTTTCTTTCTCTCTGCAGGCATCTAATATTGAGCTCAAAAATCATCAACTAGTTCACTAATTATTATTAACCAGTTGAGTTTAACCATACATTAATTGATACACACAGTCCTGCTCCAGAAATAGAAAGATATATTCTGTTTGATCCACATCACTCAATCTCCTCATTAACTGGCACATTAAACCCCAAGACCTTTGAAACATCAAAAGCAAAACTACTCAAATAAATGGGAATTAAAAGACAAGAGAGTCTCAGACACCCCTACTTCATCTGAATCAGCCTTTACACGATCAATCACACAGAAATACGGCACAATATCACAGATGTATCATTCATTTCATGCTATATGTGTCTTCATGTTTAAAATTCCACATTCATTTTGCTCATTTCCAAGTGAAGGTTTGATTTCTAGTCCCAGATTTCCATTGTGGGCCTGTGTTTCCACTGAACGTCCTTCTACAGCCACTCCATGACCTCCATGAATATTTTAGAGGTGTTTGTAAACATCTAAACAAACATATAAACAATGTATCAATAATTTTTTTTTTCTACAGATTTTCACAGTTAAAGACTCACACATCTCAGCAAGAGTCCCACCAAGAGCGCCACTTTATCACTCGCTCTCATGTCAGCACACTCATTCCCTCAGCAAGTGTTTCCTCAGAGTCCGTCGTGAGATACTACCTCACCTCAAATACTCTCACACCACATTCTAAACATCCTCCTACTTCTATGTTTCTCTTATGAAATCAATCTATTCTTTTCATTTCCTCCAATCTCTGTTCTCTGTTATCTTATAATCTAAACCCTCAACCTTATTAAAAACATTTCTTTATCCCATTCAAAATACCATATATAGTATACTTAAGTTTTGACAAGAATGCTTGGTTGAAATGTATATCACGCACACTGTATGCGTAACAACCGAAGTGCACTTTGGGCTTAAACATGCTCTGCACAAGCAACTCCACACTGCACTCCTACAGACAGAAAGTTGATGATCTTAGTATTGTTAATTCATAACGCTGTAACAGACATTAATGTTAATGCAAGTTTTCTCTTTCAGTCCAATTACTGTCACGGCAGAGCTGATCTCACATCATTTAAAATGTCAGTGTTTGTATATAACTACCTAAACAGCAACACATCTGCACGATGTAAAAACAATTTTCACTCAGTAACGCTGAACTAAAAACTGAAATAGTATTTTCTTGTAACTCATCTTTGTTTTACTTGAACTTCACAACTATTTTGACAGTGTAATAACACAAGAAAACTGAAGAAAACTCTAGCCTCTATCGCTATATTAGCATGGCTGTGATTCGGCCATAGTTAATGAATTGCTTCATGTAAAGTTAAAAGCTTATTGTATTATGTAGAGAAGAGTGTGATTACCTGCATCTGATACAGCATTCATTCTTCAGCTCAATCTAATATTCACAATAAAACATTAGTCTGTATGTCCACTAAGAAAAGCGATATCTTTGTCATAGTATCTTTTCAGCTGTTGGCTGCATCTTACATGTTGTTTAATGTAAAGAAGAATGTCCTTCTTTACAACCCTGTGTCAGTCTCTCAATATAAAAGTCTTTACTGCTGACTCACTCATAAAAACAGTCTCTTGTCGCCATCTAATGGAGAAATAATGTAACTAAAATCACCATAACAAACACTCACATTGTTTCTCAGTACTAAATAGGCTACTATTAAATGCTACTATTATTTATATAAAATATTATTTATTGAACAATACTATTTAATATACAAAAACAAAAATATACTGGTAAAAAAAAAAAAAGTTGCTAAGCAATTCAGGCAAAAGTACAAAAGCAGCGCTCTGATACAGTTATATAAAATATAAGGCTATGAGAATTTGCCCTCAGCCAAAACTATTTGTTCTGAAAAAAATAAATAAAAATAAAAAATAGATTAATACGACCAAAGACTGCCTGTGAGATTTACCCCAAATTAAATATATATCATGTTTAACCACAACAGAGACATCAGAGCCAGTGGTAAATTCCAGAACATCTGGCCGAGTTGAGGTGCCCTCTGTGGGTTTATGAGTGCTACACTGCATCTCACCATTTGGAGCTTACATGTCCAAAAACGTCAAAGCAAATTTTCTAATAGACACTTTATTAAGAAACCAAATATTTGATGTCTAAACAACTACATTCTCACCTAAAAAAAAAACTCTTAAAACTACATTGCATAACACAAAAGTAGTTTCGCTTTTACAGTGAAACACACAGCGTCTATACGACATGGCAGCAACAACAATACTACAACGAGAATAAAAGGTACGCCTTCTTTCTTTGCTGAACATCTGGGTGGCGTTATGCAAATCTTCCCACATAGAGATGTAGATATGTGGGGGCGCGTTAGAACGAGCCGTTTCAGGGGGGGCGTGGACGAGTCTTAACTTTTATAAAGAATATATCTTTGGAGGAGAGACTTTAGTCTTTGCAACTTTACAGATTTTCTTTATTCACCAAGAGCTTGTAACACTCCAGAGAGAAAGGAACATTTGAAATCGCATCATATGATCCCTTTAAGTGTGTGAAGAGTGTAATGCACAGATGAAATAAGGTGCTCATCATCATCATATTCACATGTGTGTTTAAGTACAGGGTTCCTCCAAACTCAAATGCACTGAACTGAAGCACATGCAGCATCAGATCTGATGTTATTAACGCTGCTCTCTTGCTCCTCACAGGACTGAATATAGCGGAAGCGTGTCTGATCGCTGATGACTCCTCGACGCCTCTGCTAATGGAGACTGACTTGATAAACGCTGTAATTCATCATCATCAATTTCCGTGCTAGCGCTACACAGATTAATCGGGTGCTACTAGCATGGGGCCTGTCCTAAATGATTAATGCTCATAAACAACACTACATCAACATTAATGCTGATTGCTGATAAGTTCAGATCGTTTCCCCTGATAGCGTGCGCGTGATGGGTGATGGCCACGCTAGCACTCCCCATGCTACACACTTAGCCAAGCGCATCCAACCATTAGCACCCTGCAGTGGAGAAGAAGCGCACAGGAAGCTAATGAGACGCTTTCAGGCTAAAATGCAAATTAGTGTGAATGGGGAAGTATTGAACAGAGCTAATTCAAATGAGCAGCACAGGTTCTGCTGTTGCTGAGGTATCGATTTTGCTTTCTGGCAAAACACCATGAGGAGAGACAGATGCTAACATGCCAGAGCTAGCTTAGCGCAGCAGTTTATATCCGCTAAAGTCACATGATGAAGATCCGCTCATATAGCAGCTTAAAGCATTGATCTACAGATGGTCAGCTGTTATTGACTTCAACTGTAATTCTGTTACTGACCGAAAGACAAACACAACAGAAAATAAGGAAGGGAAGAAAGAAAGAAAGATTCATCACAGTTTGACATCAGTTCTCAAAATCATGTTCTTTTGAGTTCCATGAATAACTTTTAACATCCATGAAACCACTAAACGTTTTTACAGTAGAAAAATGTTCTTCAGACAAATAAAATGTTCTTCATACTAAGCAAAACATGGTTCTTTTAATAATCAAACCAAAAAAGGGTCCTTCACAGAACCAAAAAGAAAACCCCAACATCATAAATATAAAAAAAACCATACCCAGACCAAAATTCAAATGGGACCCAGTTTAAATGTTGTAGGCGTGGATCTAAGTGTGTCAGGCAAGATTTGAGGGAGGCGATCCAGACTTGGCGTTCTCAATGCTCTCGTCTGGACCAGAGTAAAACCTGATCCATCTACTCACCTCCCTCTGAGAGTATTACATCTGCTCTCATCTTCCTCCACTTAATTCCCCTGAAAAGCTTTCCTTCTGACTGAGGTTAGGTAGGAGTCTCCTGTGCTTGCATTGCAGTCTCTTATGCTGGGCCTATGATGTTTTGGCTAGTTTCTATGTCTATAGAACTACCTACTGATGCTCCAGACCCCAGTGCTCTTCAGACTTTACCTCCAGCCTATATCCATGAGCCTGAGCCATGCACAGGAGTCATGGTTGGTGAGTACGATCCATTTCATCTACTCTACTGCTAGTTCTTGTGTAAAAATGTTTTGTTGTATTCAATACCAGCCTTTCTCTGTAGCGCTACTCGGACCTGTTCTGTTTTCTGACTTTTAGGTTTGACACACCTGCTAAGTCAGGACCTCCTGCTGTTGACCAATTTCGGTGATAGTTTCACTCATCGGTTCTGGATCCAGGCTGGTGATAGCCGTGATCTTCGGCTTGGACAGGCTTCTGAGGAAGTCTCCCAGCATCAGGTCCTCAGTATTATGCTGCAACCCTTAGGACCCAAGGTTTTTTGTTGTTGTTTTTTTCATTACTGACACACTGTTTTCCTAATTAATGTTGTTCTGTTGCTTTGACAATCTTTTTTGTTTAAAGCGCTATATAAATAAAGGTGACTTGACTTGATTTGACCCCTCTGCGGAGTGGGCTTGAGTACACTGCATTCCCTGAGGGAGAGGGATTTGTGTTTCTGTGGAAACCCCTCTTAGATGCTTCTGCTCTGAGTAGCATTAAGCTCTATACTCTCGACACGAGAGTTAGGTCCTCTACCCTGAGCTATTGGTCGCTTTGGTCGAGCTTGGTTCCTCTCTCTCCTCTCTAGAGGTTGAACCCGCCACTCTTGAGCTCTGTGGAAGTGACATCAGGTAGTTGGGCCACTTGCTGCTTCCCTGATAAGATGCCCCTATTTGGGTCAAACTAGGCAGTGCTCCCCATTTTTGAAGTTGGGCCTCCGATCTTTTGAGCTCCAGACAGCGATCATGCCAGGCAGCTGGACCATCTCTTGCTTCCCTGATGAGTTGCTTGTTACGTGAGCTAGCTATGCTTCCCTTACCCTGAAGGGCCTCTTGCAAGTGTACCACTCACTATCTGGTCATCTGTGAGCAGAAGCTTTGCATCCTGTTCTATGAGCGTCATGTAGGTCTTAAGCAATGTTTTTTCTAAATCCTTGCTATGGTAAGTGCACACACTGAGCCTCTGTGCACTTTCTAAAATCCACATTGTGGTAAGTGTGCACGCTAGCATTCTGCACATTTTCTAAAATCCTGTATGGGAAGGGTTACACACTGTCAGCTTCATTCCCTTCCTCTGAGTTGGTTTAGGCCCTGGTTCTCACCTTGGGCTCCACTCAACTTATGTATCTCTGTTGATACATTTCTGTGCAGGGTGTTGCTACTAAAGATCTGTTGAGTCAGTTCTTTGAGCAGGTTTATTCAGCACCGGCGGTAGACAGGCCAGGGTCTGGTGTGGTTTTTTAGACACCTGGCCGTATCCCCTTAAAGGAATATCTTTCTTCTGATTCCAACCTTGAGCTCTGCCCTAGGCTTGGGCTTCCTAGCCCAGCCCTTAACAGGTAAGTTCTTTAGGGTATGCAGCTCAGGCTCTTGGCTGAAGGGGTTAATTTCACTGACAGCCATCAAGACGTCTTCTGGGGCAACTCCCATGGCTACGGTACAATTGGTACTTAGTGCTCACCATGGTTTCTTGCCTGCATTCCCCTCAGCATGGAAGCATGGGTATAATGTTCCCCAAAGTGACCCCTAGAGGATCCAGTTCTAAGTTCCATAGGAAGGGAACATCTCAGGTTATATATGTAACTATGGTTCCCTAAGAAGGGAATGAGACACTGCGTCCTATAGTTCCCTTGCCATGCTTCAGATGTAAGCTTCTGATGAAGCAGCGGATGATGTGTTCTCCTGGTGCCCTTTTATACTGTGGTTGTGCCGGGTGATAGCATCACAGGCTGTTGCCAGCCAGTGTTATTGTTGTGTTTAGATGTATGCTTCAGACACAGGTCACACTGAAGGTGTTCCCCCA
>NC_056603.1:1685715-1688215 GCF_018340385.1 Cyprinus carpio | reverse complement strand
ATAGTTAATCAGATTTTTGTGGTTTAAAAAAAAAAAAAAAAAAAAAAAAAAGAATCAGAATCAGAATATTTTGACCTAAAAAAATATGCATGCATAGTAATTCCAGAGCCACAAGGAATTTAATCAAAATTAATATTTTCTCTGAACCATTCAGTGATTAGAAACATTTTAAATAAAAATAAATAAATTAATAACACAACAAAGGTTTATCAAGAAATAAGAGATACATCAACATTGTTTTTGCTAATAAATCCAGAACCATGTGGAATTAAAAAAAAGGAAAAAAAAAATCCACTGAATTCTCATTTTATATTTCATAAAAAAATAAAAATATCTAGAGACCCATCAGACAAAACAAGTATATATCTATCTATCTATCTATCTATCTATCTATCTATCTATCTGTCCGTCTGTCTGTCTGATAGTAAGATGTTTTGCAGTCTCAGATTTATACACTTAAACACAGAAAAAGAGAGAGAGAGAGAGAGAGAAAAAAAAAAAAAAGAGAGAGAGACAAAAAAAAAAACCCCGTACAGGGGGACGATCCTCTGCACTAAATCAAGCTAATCTCTAATTCAGCCACCCATGCCGGCAAAACAAAAAATCCTGGAGAGGACTTGACTCAGCAGGACTGTGTGTGTGTGTGTCTGAAGACACAACACCCAGAAAACACAAAGCACATAAGACATGAATTATGCGGCGTGTCTAACATCAGTACAGAGCAAACAGCACAGATCGCTCCGGACAAACATCAGACCACATCCTCTCAAGCCTGAACTGCAAGGTCACGCTGTGTCAGATAAAAGCAGCATCAAAAGTCTTAGTATGTGAAAAGGCTCAAAGGTTCATCAGGACGATCACATTAGCAGGTTTGAGAGCTGTCTGAGCACTGAAATATCTCTGTGCTTGCGTTACACAACTGTCACCTCACAGCCTGAAACAGAGGAACGACTGCTGCTCTCTCACAGAGCTTCAGTTCACTCTGTAGTGAGCTGTCTAAATAGGGAGCATCTTAAGTCAAATGAATCTTCTTAAAGGGACGGTTCACCCAGAAATGAGCATTTACTCATCCTCATGTCATTCTAAAACTTCATGATTTTCATAAAAGAAGATATTTTGAGGAATGTTGGGAACCAAATAACACTGGACACATCAATGTATGGACAAAAACACTGAGACATTTCTCAAAATATCTTACTTATCACTTTTGGATGAGCTATTACTTTAAGAAATGTATCTTTATTTTAAAATGTATTAAATTATTACTAAGTATTGTAATGCACTTAAATTAGTTTATATATATATATATATATATATATTTTTTTTTTTTTTCTTAATTTTTTGGTGAACTTTTTTTCTTTCTGTTTGGACATTTTTTCAGGTTCAAAATAGTCCATATTTAAGCATGTGCTTAAGCCAAATTATTACAATTATGATGTACTTCAGAATTTCAAAAAACATTTCTGTTTTCCGCAGAAGAAAGAAAGACATATTGACGTTCACAGTGTAGACAAATATCGAGTAAAAGGCTCTATTTTTAATTCGGCTGCATTCAGGGATTGCCTCGTGGGACTGGCAGCCAAACGAGGGCCCTCACCAGACAGCACCATGCTGCATCTGAAGGTCCTGGACAACAGCAAGACAAACATCACGAGCACAACAATGTGGCTGAGCTTATATTTACATCTGGATTTTGAAATGTAGATGCAGGGCTGGATCTGAATCCCAGGAGCGTCCCTGAACGCAGTTACATCACTCTCTCTCTCTCTCTCTCTCTGCTTGATTATCCGCCCACGTTCATTGCCGCATCATGACATCTTGTCCTCTAACTGTTCATCTCCACCTTTCCGTCCTCCCACACTCTTCCATCTCTCTGCTTTCCAGCGCTCGCTCTACTTCATATATCTGCTGTATTACATTCCTTCGCTCATTGTTAAAGCAGTGCTACAGCTGTCAATTACTCCAGAAAATCATCACAGCTTCTCACGCAATTAAAATAAATCAATCAATAAATAACAGTTACGGTGTACTTACTGTACAGCGAGTCGATAAATATTAAACAACCAGCCACAAATTTAAACATGAGACGCGTGCTGATGTCACGCGTGTGGTGATGTCACATGTGTGATGATGTCGCGTGTGGTGATGTCACGCGTGTGATGATCTGATGTCGTGTGATGATGCAGAGTTAAATAACCCACAGGAAACACAACACACTACAATAAACTAACCCACAGGAGATCAGAACCGCATGACCGGATGCTCATCCACCCGTTTACACTCTTTACAGCTCAAATGACACACATTTATTCTGACGAACACAAGCAGGTGCTTCAGCTAAAACACAAGCTTCAGATTTAAACCATCTGTGCTTCTTTACTTCCATCATGAGTGAAAGAGAAAAAGAATGATGCCACTAACCCTAACACACACACACACACACACACACACACACAGAGGTTTTGTGTTCATTTAAGTGTGTGAGTGTGTGTCACGAGCT
>NC_056603.1:1645715-1680715 GCF_018340385.1 Cyprinus carpio | reverse complement strand
TTAGCCAAATAATTAAACAATTCGACTGCCCCCGGCCCAACCCTAATTGAATCAGAAATCAAATGTCTCCTCTTCGCAGATGATTTAGTCATTCTGTCAAAAACAAAAGAGGGACTACAACAGCTCCTCGACATCATAGACACATTCAGTCAAACATGGGCTCTTAAAATCAACCTAGAAAAACAAAAATAATGATTTTTCAAAAGAGACCCAGGTGTAAGGAAAATAAGTACACTTTCAGAGCAGGAAACCAGGTCATCCAACACACCTATGAATACACATATCTGGGACTAAAAATCAGCTCAACAGGGAACTTCAATCTGGATGTGAATGAACTGAAAACAAAGGCACTGAGAGTCTTCTTCATGATCAAAAATACAATTCAGTATGAAATTCCAATTCAAACATGGCTAAAAATCCTAAAAGCAATAATCAAACCAATTGCTCTTTATGGAAATGAAATATGGGGACCTCTAAAAACCCAAGATTTCTCCAAGTGGAGAAAAAAAAAGAAATTAAAATTATGCATACCCAAATTTGTAAAATTGCATCTTAAAAATGAACAGCGCAACCCCAAACAACTCATGCAGAGCTGAAATAGAACAGTACCCATTATTAATAAGTATTCAGAAGAGAGCTGTGAAATTCCACCAGCTCCTGAAATACAGTGATGCGAGCTCGTATCAGACTGAAGCCCTGCAGTGATCCGAACTCTTACCAGACTGAAGCCCCGCAGTGATCTGAGCTCGTATCAGACTGAAGCCCTGCAGTGATCCGAGCTCCAGACTGAAGCCCGCCCCGCAGTGATCTGAGCTCGTATCAGACTGAAGCCCCACAGTGATCCGAACTCTTACCAGACTGAAGCCCCGCAGTGATCTGAGCTCGTATCAGACTGAAGCCCCGCAGTGATCCGAGAAAGAAAAGGCTTTTTTCTCGATGCTCAGGTTTCGCCTTCTGAACTTTTCGGTATTTCCGTTGAGACTGTGATCGAGAAGTTCGGGGAGACGAAGGCGCACTCCACTGCTTTCAGATCCTTCGTTCCACGAAGGTCCAGGTCTGAGCCCGAACAACATAGGGGTCCTGGCCTGTCTTGATCTGAGGATCAAAGACGGGCACAAAAGGCTAGTGTCGCGACTCGTGCTCCTCCCCCACCTGCGGGCAGGGGTAAGAGGAATCGTGGGTCACAAGGAGATAAGCAGAACCTAAGGGATGTGATCCAGACGAGGCAGCGTTCTCGTCTGAATCAGAGCGATACCGAGGTATCTACTCGTTCCCTTTAGGGATTTTTAACTTCTGCCTTTATCCTCCCCTTCCTAATTCCCCTGTAACCACCAGCTCTCCACCTGATCGAGGTTAGGTGGAAACCTCTCGCATAACAGTCTCCTATGCTGGACTTATAATGTTTTTGGCTGGTTCTATGTTCAGAGCAACCACCTTACTGATGGTACGGACTAAAAGGAGGCGCCCATTGAGCGGGGCTCCAGTGCAGGAGGGTGGGAGTATAAAAATAACCCTTTCTGTATATACTTATGTGTAAATTGCTGGTGGTTATGTGTCTACTAATAAACTCTGTGAGTTTCCTTTGCAGTGCTCAGTTACAGTGTTTACTAAACACTCGTCAGCACCAGCCACCCAGCTTCATGTTCCAGTATTAGGCGGCTGAGATCACAGGTTTCTGTGGGAGCCTCCTTGATCATCAGGCCTGGCACAGCACTGCAGGGAATTCCATGGATGTCCGGCCAGGTCACCCTGAGGGGTCTCCTGGCCGCTTAGCTGTGCTGTCGCATCCAGCGGGAAGTGAAGGTGGCAGTTACAGAAGTCTTCTTGTATATGCTGCCTCAGGTGATGCCCCCACTTGCTAGAGGTTTGTAAAATTTGAGCTTGCCTCTCCCGTGCGGTTCAGCGCCTCTGCGATGCTTAGGAACCTTTAGGTACACACGCTAAGCTCTGTGTACTTTCTGAAAACCACATAGTGGTCAGTGTGCACGTGAACATTTTGCACACTTTCTAAAAATCCACGTATTGGTAAGTGTGCACGCAAGACTCTGTGCACTTCCTGAAATCCTGTATGGTAAGGGTTACGCGCTCTGCCTCGTTCCCTTTCTTGAGATGATTAGAACTTGGTTCCTTGGGCTCCATTCAGCCAGTGCGTATTTGTTTATACACTTCAAGCATCACTTCCCTCAACATGACGGGCTATTTGGGCGATTCTCGTGGTAGCTTAGCAGCGCTCCCCTTTCCCAAGAAGGGTCCCCTATGAGCGCGCTACTCTGAATTCGGAGTTCTCCTCTCATATGAGACTGAGTTCGCTGTTTTTCCCCAGAGCGCTCCAGCATTATTCCACAGATCGAGTTGATGACTCTCAAACATACTGTTTTGAGATACAGCATTCCATCTATGAGCTGCTCTATCAGAGTGCCACGAGAGCCCCTCCTTAGAACAGTATTTCAAAATCCATGCTATGGTAAGTGTGCACATGAAGTCTTTGCACATTTTCTGAAATCCACACTGTGGTAAGTTCGCACGCTAGTATTCTGCGTTCTTTCTAAAATCCTATATGGTGAGGGCTTTTGCTTTGCTTTGTGCCCTTTCTTGAGTTGGTAAAAGCCCAGTTCATCTTGGGCGCCTCGGATACCTATCTAAACAGGGTGTTGCTACTGGAGATCTGTTGAGACAGCTCCTTCAGCAAGCTTTTGCGAGAGCAAGCTGTAGCCCCTGTGTGACAGGCAAGACTTAGTATAAAATGCTAGGTTCTCAGCCCTATCCCTTTAAAGGAATCTTTCCTGATTCCAAGCCTTCAGCTCTACCCCGGGCCGAGGCACTAACAATTAAGTTGGGTATGTAGCTTAGGCCTTTGGCCATAAGGGCTACTGTCACAGACAGCCGTCTAAACGTCCCAGGGGCAACTCCCATGGAAATTGTAGAGTTGGTACTTAGTGTTCGCCATGATTCTGGCCTGCACTCCCCTCAGCATGGCGGCGTGGGAATACTGTTCCCCATAGCGACCCCTAGAGGACGCAGTTCGAAGTTCCCTTGAAAGGGAACGTCTCAGGTTACGAATGTAACCATAGTTCCCTGAGTAGGGAACGAGACACTGCGTCCTCTAGCTCCCTGCCATGTTTCGGACGCAAGCTTCATACGAAGAAGTGAATGACGTGTTCTCCCGGTGCCTGTTTATAGTCACGCCAGTAGGGACGTCAGAGGCTATTGCTGGCCAACTTGTTGGTGTTTTTTCAATGTATGCTTCAGACACGGGTCACGAGGAGGTGTTCCCCATAGCGACCCCTAGAGGACGCAGTGTCTCGTTCCCTACTCAGGGAACCATGGTTACATTCGTAACCTGAGATGGTTTTACATTTTTTCCAGCTTCCAGCTTTCAACAGTGCTTCACTTTTATTCCAATTTCTATTAGCAGATAGATAAAGATAAAACTTTACATTTTCCAAGCAATTCAGATAAAACCTGTACATCACTCTGCCTACTGATCATAACAACTATATCATCAGCATACGCTGACAAAAAAAAAAATGCAACTGCGATTTGGCAATGATATACCATGAAGTTTCATTCTTATTTGCTGTAATAAAGGCTCTATTGCCAAAGAGTAGAGCATACCAGAAAGTGAACACCCCTGCCTAATACCTCTACAAGCTCCAAAAGGAGCACATAAACCACCGTTCACCTTGAGAATACTCTGAACGTCACTGTAGAGAACTTTCACGTGATCTATATATTTTTTACAAAACCCAAAAGCCTCCAAAACTCCCCATAAATAAACATGCTCAATGCGATCAAAAACTTTCTCTTGACCCAATGATATTAAAAAACAATCTTCTCCAAGCACTGACCAAAAAGACTTATAAAAGTCAATTGGCAGACCATCAATAGCAGGTGTGTTCTCCACCTCCATACCTTGGAGGGCTTTACACAGTTCCTCCATGATCAAGGCACCTGAAATCCTTGTGTTAGCTTCCTCCGACACTTGAGGAACATCATCAAAAAACTCACTGTCATCCCTGTAATCTGGACCCAATTCATTTTTATATAAAGACACATAAAAAGTGACTGCTCTCTTACGAATGTCTTTAGGGTCAGTCAATAATGCTCCAGATTCAGAACGTAAACCATGAATGACTCTGTTCTGTCCATTTTTCCTTTTTAAACTAAAAATGAATGGTACATCCATCTCATTTATACTTAAAAAAGCGACCTGACTAGAGCACCTTGTACTTTAATCCCTAAAAGGTCAGATAACTGAGTCTTCTTATTTTTTATAACAGACTCCACATCACTTTGACTCCCAGGCAAGTGAGCCAATTCTTGCAATTTTAAAATTTCAGTCTCTAGGATGTTAAAATCAGAGTTACCTCTCTAGTGACGTTCTGAGAATATTGTTGACAAAATTGTTGTAATTGGACTTTCCCAAAATCCCACCATTGTTGCAGAGTTCCAAAAGAATTCTTTGTAGTTTTAAAAACATCCCCAAAAGTTTTAATGCCTTCTTTAAAACAATTATCATCCAATAAGTCGGTATGTAACTGCCAATAAGCACTCTTTGGCATAATAGAGTTTAAAAAGATACAGCACTGTACCATACTATGATCTGAAAGACATGATGGGATAGTAAAACAAATCTTAACAACACTACCATGATATTTAAAAACATAAAACCTACCCAATGAAATCATGTTATCACGAGTATGAGTCCAAGTGTATTGTTTTTGTTCTCCATTAAGCTGTCTCCAAATATCAATTAATTCATGTGTTTTATTAACTGAACATGGCGTTGATGTAAAGGTAAATGGGGTTCAATATGATTTCTATCCCAAAAATAAATATTCAATTTCTATCTAGGTTGGACTCAACACCCAAAAATAAAAACACAACACAAAAAAAAATATTCAAATTTTGTAAAAAAACAAACAAAGTATTTAAAAATATCAGCAACAACTGATTTTTTTTTTTTTTTTTTTTTTTAAAACAGAGCACAAGTAACGTATTTTTCTGTATGTAACTGTACATTCTTTGACAATAACCTCTTCAACCTGATTTGGTATATACACACAAATAAAAACTAATACAACATTTTCAAAAGAAGCTCTTACTTTCAAAAGTCTAGCTTTAATAACCTCTTCAACCTGATAAGAGTGTGGGCTGAAACTCTTAGCAAAAAGGATAGCAAGTCCACCACTAAGTGAAGTATTATGGCTTAAGACAACAATCCCATTCCATTCTACTGCCCAATCAGCAGCATTACTAAAATCAGTATCTGTCTCTTGTAAGAGAGTAACAAATTTTTTTCTGATGAATTACTTCAAATTATTCAGCTCTTTTGTGCATATCTCTAGCACCATTCATATTTAGAGTGGCAATATAAACATGACACATACTTAAATAAAAAAATAAAAATAAAAAAACAAAAAAAACCTGCCCTGACCTTTTAAGGAAACTCCTCTTAAAAACATGGCTTTAGGCTTTCTCACTGTCCTCATTGCTAAGTTCAGAGTTAAGTTTCCTCGCTAATTTTTTCGGCCGATAGACCTCCTTATTTGTAAAGGAGCCCTCCATCATGAAACACTTAGTTTTCTCAACAAATTGTTTTGGGTCAGGAAAATATTCATTAATACGCACTCCTCTCTTATTTTTAGTAGGAACAGTTTAATGTCATCTACCTCAAAATGACGTCCAGAGAAATCACTCTGAGAAAGACTAACACTTGAATCAGAAGATTCACTATCACTTTCCATCTCATCCTTATCTCTTAATTTGGTTATATCTGCTTTCTTTGCATGTCTAACAATCAGAAATTTCCTAGACTTCTTCCTCTTTAGTGGGACTTTAAAATGTGTCTTCTCTGTTTCCATTAGAGTTTCATCACATATATTCTCCACAGTCGATTGTGGGACATTATCGAAAGCATTATTTAAATGCCCATCTGTCTCACTGACGGCTACCTCCTGCACCAGAAAACATGTTTTCAGACACTAATTCTTTAGCAGTAGTTACCGTGATCACAGGTAAATCATCATCATTTTTGTCCTCTACTGCTCTTACTCCTGAAACACCGGAACCTCGTCCGACGGTCCTGCTACATTGGGTTCAGCGTTAACACACATCACTTCTACCAGCGCCTAGGTCACCACTAGCTGACGGGTTGTTCTAATTTTTTGTGGGACAAGCACAGATTAAATGACCGGTTTGCCCGCAATTACAACACTTCATTTTGTCAGTTGTTGCATAAATAATGTAATCATACTCATCAGCCTAAAAGTGCAAGGACACATCTAAGTTAGCATCGTCATTCATGATCATATAAATGAAACGCCTAGATGAAACAATATGTTTTAGTAAGGGCAACCCGCTGCTTATAGGGATGTTTTTAATGGGAGAGACCAGTTTGCCGTAACGAAACAAAGCTTTAGCTAATATCTCATCACTTAAGAATGGTGGTATATTGGACAATGTGACTTTCTTTGATGGTGTAGAAAGTGGAAGCACAGAGGTGAAAAGCTCATCAACAACTACCTACCTCAACTAGTTTGTTAGCCTTTTCAACAGTGCTAAGAAATATAACAGTAGCGTTATTCATCCTAGAGGCGGACAGTATGCTTTCATGTCCAATAACCTTGCCCACTGCCAGGCAACATTTCTCAACACTAACCGCAGATGCCACTTTCACTCCATGATGCCAGGGCAGTAAACTCAAACATTGCGAGCGCGGGGCTGTCATGTCATCATGCTCCCAGTAAAACAGGTAGCACACGGCCCAAAACAACTATAACTTAAAATAAACGGAAAGCGACGAGAGAGAGAGACTGAGACTGACTGGATCACACGACAGAGAATCAGCCACCTCAGACTCACACAACACTCTCCAGACCATTCGCAGTTTAAAACAAAACAGATTTATGCAATCTTGGCTTGAAACCACCCTTCACCACACACCCCCCAAACATAATTCGATGTACATGACCCAGTAAAACGGCAAAAAACAAAAATAAAAAAAAAAAAAAAAAACCAAAAAAAAAAAAAAAAATATTCCAAATTACACTGTTGTGTATGTTCTCTTTTCCTTTGCATGCTTTGGCAATGCAAAATGTACTTTTGTCATGCCAATAAAGCTAACTGAATTGAATTGAATTGAACTGAGAGAGAGAGAGAGAGAGAGACACAGAGACAGATAGACTGACAGACAGACATACAGAGACACAGACAGACAGAGACAGACATACAGAGAGACAGACAGACATAGGACAGGAAGGGATTGTAAAGGGCTGTTTTATGAATGTTGGCTAATATGAAACCATCTATGAAGTGAAAGCACATCAGATAAGTTGATTCTTCTATTAAAAGAACTTCTGAAACCTTTAAACATCTGAAAAACATTTAATCTATGTTAAAACATTTATCACGTATCCCTGAATAAAGATCTGATCACTGATCTGATAGTGTGTGACGCCGTCCCTGAATTGAATTATTTCAGAATTAAAATGGTACAGAGATTTGTAACGACACATAATGAAGCTGAGCAGAGAGAAAGAAGAAAAGCCCAAAATAAAGACATTTACTTCTTACTATTACTGATTTATACACACAAAAAAGTATATTTCATGTATATTTTACACTATCTTTAAGTATTCTATTACTGGACAGTAATTCATTATTACTTTAATATAGATAGTAATACATAATATTTTAAGTATGAAAGGGACAGGAAAATTCCTTTTACTCATAAGAATCCCTCACTAATATCACCGTTTGAGGACTATAACAAAATATTTATCATTAGGAAAATACTAAAGAAGCTGAATTGGGTTTGACCAGATAAATCCTCATGATCTGTGATCGTTCTCTTGTGTGTCACACATCTTCACTGTTAAACGTACCTTCACCTCCAAACTCCCCCACAGCTCCATTCTCCCAAAAACAAACGTTCAAAATCAAACGTCCGCTGTTATACGCAGCTTTCTGAGCCCAGTGAACACCACGGCTCCGTCCAGGCCTGTAATAGTGTGGGCAGAGCGAGGCAGTGCTAGAGTAATTCTTCAGACTGCCACATCACACATCTGTCACGTCAGAGCAATCGCAGACGCCCAGACCACAGGCTAACTCTGCTAACCGCTATCTGCTAACAATCACAGGAACCACTGCAAACCATAGCCAAAGCTTCACAGTAACGCACTGACAAAATCTGCACGCTAGTCCTGAACATCTAGCAGCTGTACCAGGAGTGCCCGGCTAACACAAACGTTCAGGAAAGACTCTCTCAATGTTGTGAACAAACGTTCTTCCAGTAATGCTAACTCTGACAGCACATATACATCACAGAGATGTTTATTTGACGTCTGCTTTTACACCTGCAGTACTTATTTTTTAGAGTGTTTGCTCATCTGCAATACGTCTACAGCAGTGTTTCCCAGCCGTGGTCCTGGAGGCACACCAACGCTCTCCTTAATCAAACACACCTGATTCAGGTCATCAGCTCATTAGTAGAGACTTCAAGACCTGAAATTGGTGTGTCAGAGAAAGGAGACATGAAACATGTGCAGTGTTGGGAACCACTGGTCTACAGGACGTTAAAATAGATGATTATTAGATGTCTTTAAGATGTCTAGATCTGACATTTTAAAGACGTCTGTCAGATGTTTGTACACAGCAGATGGTTTGCAGATCAAGCGATCTGTAACAGACATCTTGCAGACGTATGTGTGCTATCTGGGAACAGAATGTTTCTTTAAATGATCTGGTCTTTCAAAATGTTCTGAAAACAAAAGCATCTATACATAATTTGTGGATGTAACATTCATCTAACATTATTTAAATGTTACCACTTGTTTCAGAACATTCAGGGAACAAGTCAAGTCTAGTTACTCTTATTTGTATATCGCTTTATACAGTAAAGATTGTGTCAAAGCAGCTTTACAGTGTCAAACAGTAAAACATTGTGTCGATAATTGTGCAGGAGAACAATAACAGAGTCATTTTCTTTGATTCAGTGATTTCATCATCCAGCTCTCTTCCAACAGTGCCTGTGTATTCAACTTTCAAAAGTGTTGCTCACCATAATGTTGCAAAATAATAAAAATGGAATGTTCCCTTAACGTTCATATAACCAAGAAAAAAACGATTTTAAAACATTTACGATTCAGAGAACATTCAGAAGTAAAGTTTTCAGACATTCTCAGATTAAAAAAAGGTGATTTATCTTTGTTTGACAGTCTAACCTGAGCCCCTCACATTCCCCTCTCACCCACCAACTCTACCCCCCTCAGATGCCCGTCTCTCTCTCTCTCTCTCTCTCAGTGCAGCTGACTCTAAATCTCTCTAATCTTTCACCATCAGGGCAGTAATTCAGCTCATTATAAAGCAGGATTGATAATAAGAGTTATAAAGCCATCTCCTCTGTTGCCAAACTCCATTAAATCCACTTTAATTCAGATCCATTCATGGCACTGCGGTGAAGCACTCTGGGAAATCGAGCCAGATCACGCCGCACCTGTCACTCAATAACGGGAAATCCCTCACTTCCTGCACTTATGCTTCTAATTCTGATTGGATGAGACATGTGTAACATCATGTGAATTGCAGATAAACACACATTATTTTGCTGTGACCTCTTTTATCGTGATCTGTTCAGAGTGAATCACAGCTGTGTTTTAACACGCTGCCGCTGTTTCTCAGACGCTGCTTAGTTTGACCGTGACTCGCTCTAAGACTCCGTGGTTACTCATTAAATAAATTCAGCCCCAATCTTCAAAACGGAAAGGTCGAAGTCATTAAAATGTGCACATGTTAGTTTGCGAAATTGACGGAATGAAACAGCAAACCCTGGATCCATTAAAGCGTGAGCCGTGGGCGCCGCGCCCCAGGACTAGCCGCTGAGCGTGACGCATTAGCAGACACGACCCTGCGACTTACACAACGCACTAATAATAAGAGCTCTGTAGCCTGCTGTCTGCTCCTCAGAGGACATGAAGGGCATTATAACAAACCATCAGACGATCACAGACTCTCCATCATCTACAACGGGACTCAGAACAATACTGGAGATCAACTCATGGAACGGATCAGTTACAATTTTTCCATCTGCACCTTTTTTTATTTTGCACACCAGCAGCTAAATAACGAGATGAAAATAATAAATACAAATTCTGCATATGCATTACACACACAATATCAATATTTTTTATAATGACCTCAAATAATATATTAACACTGAATATTATAGAACCACAACTGCAGACAGTCCGGGAGCAGGATGATTTCAGGACAAGACTTGAACGGTCAGGCTTTGAACACAACAATTAATAAATTAATAACGTAATAGTCAACCCTACAACATGTGTAAGATTGAAAAACAAATGGAAGAATGTTTACATATCTGTTCATTTTTCTTTAGAAAAACAGACCTATAGATAGACATACAGTATAGGATAGAGATTTTTGCTAAGATTTGCGCGATGGCCAAATATGTGTGTAATCTTCTTGAATTATTTCAAGTAGAAACAGCCACTTTAAAATGTTGTGGAGAAAGTCAAATAGTATCTAAAAAAGGCAAATAAACTAAAAAGAGGAGAAAACAGTCTTGAACCAGCACTAACATTGTATTAAAATCATTTTAAATTACTCATGACCACCTTTACTAGACTGTATCACGTTTTATTGTAGGCTTATTTATTGTGTAAAGTTTTGTAGAATTTATATTAGATAATCTGTTAAAATAATAGATTTTTCCCAATAGATTTATTTTACAACTGTGTTATGTTGTAGCTATCGGTTCTAAATGTGCAGGCGATAGTTTCTTCATAACAAAAGCTATATTGATTAATTTAAGTAATAATTAAAAGGCTAGTCTTATTACAACAAATGCTAAAGTTAAGAACTATGGTACATGGCCTTCAGATATTCCGAAATATGGTCTAGATTAAATCATTAAGACCCTGACGGACTGTTAAGGAGTAGGAAATAAACAATATCAATATAAGAAAATGTTAAGATAGATTGACTTCCCATGGCATGTTTAATTAGAATTTTCCTGTCAAGCTATAGCATATAAGTGACTAAATAATATCAAATACATGTTGTTGGTTAGACCAGGTTGGTATTTTGGTGTTAAAGGTCAGATTTGTCGGTTGGTATTGATGGGGAGATTTGCTGGTTGGTGTTGTTGGTTAGTTGTGAAGGTCACCGTGGGCCAGTATGTCGTTTGTGTCGTAGAATCTTTGCTCGTCTGTCAGATCATGCGGTTAAGCTGTTGCCCCCTGCGGGTAAACTCGGCCGACTGCAGAGAATCTAATTTATGATGTCTTGCCGGGTCTCTATCTCCTACAGAGGAGCTGTAAAGCAGCTCCATAAAGAGCTGGGAGCGCAGTGATTTATGCGCGTCTGAGTCTCTCACGTCTGGGCCGCAGTCAGTCCGTGATTCCTGATCTTCCCTGGAGCTCGTTACAGCTCGTACAACAGCAGGCGGCGATCGGACGCTTCCTCCAGGGCTTATAAGATCACGACATTATGATGCTTCCTCAGAAACTGTAATTGAAACACCGTCCCAGAGTGAAGTCTGCCGTTTAGTTCACTGCACAGATGAAATTATAGCAGCCGCTCGTGAAAATCAATACAGCAACTGCACACTCCCTCACACCACTTTAATAGACCCGATTCAAAATCGTATCAATCACACTTTTGAAAACCATTCACACATACATCATCCAAATATACGAAAACATGCACCAGGTACTGTATCCAATAATGCAGTGCATTTGAATTTCCATTTTTCTTTTCTTGATTAATTATTTGATCAGACTAACAATGACTGTTTACGATTTAAACCAGATTAAAATGCCATGTTTGCGAGATGATAACTGGCTGAAGTGTGAGGTCATGCTACAATACAATGCTATTAATAGTGTGCAGTGAGCAGTAGAGCTCAATCAGACGGAGGGAACATCCTCATCTGTCCCTCTCTCTCTCAGATGAAGTGAAGAGGTTTTTCTAATGCACTAATGATCTTGTTAATTTCCTGGCCGAAGGGAAACTCAGATTTCACAGCAAACTGTCTTGGTGCAACACTAATGACTGAGCCAAATGAAATCCAGCACAAATAACTGCTAATTACAGTGCGCACACACACACACACACGCTGTGGTTTGAGGGCAGTGAGACTCTTCACACTCTGAACAGCCGTTGTGACTCATATCATACTGTGAATCTTCTCACTGCGTTTCTTTCTTAAGCGCACAAGATCACGTCACATGGACAGACTCATTACTGTACGAGCTACTCAAATCATGATTGACTCATATTTAATTCATTTACATTGTTCATGTCTTTTTTGTGGCTTTATTGCATGAAGGTATATTAGCACACTAGATCTATTGTGTGTTTCCTAATATGACAGTGTCAAGCTTAAGCACGCCACAAACAACAACTATTACAGATGTTTTGTCTGGCTGCATTATATATCAGTGAATGGGGACATTCTGTAGACTTCTATTGGGATTTTATATGCAGCAAGTTACAAACACTGTAACCTAACACTAAACTAACATAAAACTTCTTACTTTAAAGGAGATGTATTATGCCCCTTTTTACATTATGTAATATAAGTCTCTGGTGTCCCCAGAATGTGTCTGTAAAGTTTCAGCTCAAAATACTCCACAGATCATTTATTATATCATTTTGGATATGCTTATTTTGAGTGGAAGCAGAAACACGCTGTTTTTCATGCCTGTGTCTTTAAATGCAAATGAGCTGCTGCTCCCCGCCCCCTTTTCCAGAATAGAGCTACATTATTACAGCTCGGACCTGCTAAAAACATCATGAAATCATGCGTTTTAAACCATTTGAGTTTAAGCTTCTGATATAGGGTTTTCTGAGAGCACATGGACAGAGAGCAGCTGTCACAGCACGTGAGTACTAAACTCAGTTCTCAAATACATGTGAAGGTACGTTAAAAACACATGAGTTACAAAAACAGTTGGTAATGTCTGTGAAGGTTTTAGATCTGTGTGGCAGCAACAATATCCAGTAAATATATCAATAAATCCACTGCTGTGTTGTCTCCTCTGAGTAAACAGTGTTCTGTGCTCAGTTAGTGTGTTTTGCTCAAACTTTCACCATGGCATTAGAGCTGTACACCGCTGTCGCTTGCGAAATCAAAATGACGGCATCGTAGGTGGAAACCTACAGATTAAGGGGCGTAATATTATAATGAGATCCCTTTGCCACATACGTCACTAGGGGAGTGAAATCTGATACGCTGGTTTTCTCAGATGCTTGCAGAAAAAGGCTTACCAAAACAAAGTTACCAGGTTCATCTATTTCACGTCTCGTGGTTGGTAGATGCACCTGATTATAGCACCTAAAACCTGGAAAAGTCAGATTTTCATGATATGTCACCTTTAAATAAGCGTTAACTGACCAAAAAAGAGAATTATTTAATTCCATCTTGTTAAGAAGGCATCATTTCTCATTTTCATTTCGTTTTTATCGACGTACAAAAATAACAATCCTAAACTAAAACAAAAATTAATATAAATTATACAGACATTTAAAACAACAAAAACTATTAAAATGACAAAAACACACAACAAAATTACTAAAACTTTAACTAAATTTAACATGAAAACAGGAAATAATATCTAATTTTAAAATATTAAAAAAGACTAAAAAAAGGATCTCAATGATACACTGGGCTAAATGCCACCCTAACCATGACAGAAAACGCTCTGCATTTTCACAATAATAAAAAAAAAAAATGAATAAAATAATATTTTATACTGTAACAGGATGTCCTCAAAAGGAGGTTTTAGGGCCAAACAATCCTAAACCTGCTGTAAGAATCCTACTGAAAGCAGCTTGAGTCACATGCTGACTCTTCATCTGATCCTGTCCTGTATTTACAGCTTTATCTCAGTATTAACACACACACGTCTCACGGTCTCATGAGGTTTTCAGTGTGTTCACAGAGTTTCTGCTGAAAGTCTGTCGCTCTCCAAATGACTTCTAACTCAAAATAACTGGAAGCGCTGATTAACTTCATCATTTCAGCGCTCTGTTCACATGAGTGATTCAGAACACTCACATTTCAACATCTGAACGCCACACACATACTCCAGAAATACAGCCCTTTCATCTCATTTTACCTTCGTTGTTCATGAGCGACATTTTCTGGATCTCTAATGCTCAAATAAACACCACAAAGAAGAATCTGTCACTGCAGAGTTTGAATTTACTCAAAACACCTCACCAACACTGAAATGAGCATTTGTCAAACAACAACCAGCCAATAACAGTCATCTGAAGCTTCAGGATGAGCTGATGATTCACTGACGGAACACAAACTACACTACACACTACGTACTACACAATACACACTACGTGCTAGGGCTGTGCAATTAATCAAATTCGATTGTCGTGCGCATCTCGTCAGTAAAGCCGGTCCAGTGATTAGTACTAAATCTCCATCACCTGCTTTCAGATTGAGCGGCTTTCACTACACAGAGCCGTAGTTCACTGACAATTAGGCAAAATCGCCCTCATCATCGCAGATGAATCGCATTCGATTTCGAACGTGATATCGCCTAATTTGTCAGTGAATTACGGCTCTGTGTAGTGAAAGTCGCTCAATCTGAAAGCAGGTGATGCAGATTTAGTACTAATCACTGGACCGGCTTTACTGACGACATGCGCATTACAATCGAATTCGATTAATTACACAGCCCTACTACGTGCTACACTACACTTCACACTACACTACATGCTACATACTAAACACTACAGGACACTACACGCTATATACTACACACTACACTACAACAACATACAACACTAAACACTACATACTACACACTACACTAAACACTACATACTACACACTGCACTACACTACATGCTACATACTAAACACTACAGTACACTACACGCTATATACTACACACTACACTACAACAACATACTACACTAAACACTAAATACTACACACTGCACTACAGCTACATACTACACACTACACTAAACACTACATACTACACACTACACTAAACACTACATACTACACACTACACTAAACACTACATACTACACACTATACACTACAGTACACTACACTAAACACTACACACTGCACTACAGCTACATACTACACACTACACTAAACACTACATACTACACACTATACACTACAGTACACTACACACTACACTAAACACTACACACTGCACTACAGCTACATACTACACACTACACTAAACACTACATACTACACACTATACACTAAAGTACACTACACACTACACTAAACACTACATACTACACACTACACACTACACACTGCACTACAGCTACATACTACACTCAACACTAAACACTACATACTACACACTACACTAAACACTACATACTACACACTACACACTACAGTACACTACACACTACACTAAACACTACACACTGCACTACAGCTACATACTACACACTACACTAAACACTACATACTACACACTATACACACACACACACAACACACTACAAAAAACACTACACACTACACACTACACACTGCACTACAGCTACATACTACACTCAACAGTACATACTACACACTATACACAACAGTACACTTCACACTACACAACACTACACTACATACTATACACAACAGTACACTTCACACTACACAACACTACACTACATACTATACACTACACACTTCACACTTCACTGCAGCTGCATTCAGCTGTTTCTGTTCTTCCTGTGTTCATTTCTTCTTCCTCTCTTTCTGTTCTTGAGGAAACCCCTCGGCAACTGCTTCCATGGCAACATGATTAATTGCCGTTATTCCTCTCATTGGACTGGAATCGATCAACCTCTCCAGGACAAACAGGAACAGGACACACACATACACATGCTCTTTGTCACTGCCGTGACCTTTGACCTCCAGATGATCTATGAACACTCCCGAGTCACTGACACACTTGCGCACAGTCCGAATTTCTCCTCTCTGCGCGGCAGACTGTCAATAACGGTGTGCAGATCATTGTTTAGCCACATTAGCGTTCACATTGGCGCGCAGCTGTGAGGTGAGGCTCCTGATGAAAGCGTCCGTGAGCGAGGGGGATTTTAATAGTGACTCTGCAGACAGCAAGAGGATGGAAAGTGCTGCTGGAGCTCATTATCTCCAGCAGGAATCTCGTTACACCACGCCATCGTTTCTGAATTGCAATCAGGGACGCCATTCTCATTCTGCCAAGACTCCACATACACACACACACCTTTCATGACACACACACACACACACACATGATCAAAACATCCACTGGCAGAATTAATAATCAGCCTCTCATGGAAGCCTCTGCTCTTTTTATTTCAATTCATTTATCTATTTTATTGCTTCATTTTACTCTTTTTTTTATTATTCCTCATGTACCTTTCTAAAAGTCTTGTGTCCTGATCCTCATCATACACACGCCTGATTCATATAACACTTCATATTTATAAAATCATGAACATGTAAATATACTGCGAGTGTGCATTTTTGTTTCAGTTTTAGTTTCACTCTCTCCGTGTCCAATAAAGAAATCTACGTACTCCGTTTTCTGGTCAAATATCTTCCTTCAACCTTGGCTATGAGAAAAATAAATAAATAAATAAATAAATAAATAATATGATTTATTATAAATAAATAAAATAAAATAAACAAAATATGATCTTAAATATCATGGGTGCGGTAAAGAAAACTGTGACTCCATTGTATTCCAAAGAACACACTCTCGTCTGACTTCACAGTTTTCATTCTTTAAGAGCCAGTACACAATTTTAACATACTACATATTTTCAGTGTAAAATATGAGTAAGTAAGTTTACAAATGCAAACAATCCAAAACAAAAAAGATTCAAAGCTGAAATGCACTACATAATATGTGTTACTGAACTGAAGCAAAAAATAGGCTGATACATACATGTATCCCTTTTGGAAATCTACTACACTTTTATTGTGGTAACTGTATTAATGTGGTCTGTTTGATTTACTTTATTTGTGTAACACATTACATTAACAATGATAATTTGAAAACAGTAGCCATTAAAAGGTACATCAAACAAAAGGTAAAAACAAGAAAGATGGGGACTGAAGAGTTAGATCAATTATTAAAACAAAATAAAGGTAAACATTAAAAAATAAGAGATATAAAGGAGACAAAAAAGACAGGTATAAAAGTTTAATTTGAAGCACAGTGCGATCACACAGTTTCGGTCAGCAGCAGAAAAAGAACAAATGTCCAAAAAGAAAACTCTTAGAGAGCCAAGATGTCTGAAGGCCTCACAGACAAAAGAATTTTAGATGTTCATTAGTGAATTACTGTCTAACAAATTGATGACGCTGATGGAATGATAATAATATTTACATTTAGCAGACGCTTTTATCCAAAACGACTTACAGTGCATTCAGGCTAACATTTTTTACCTAACATGTGTTCCCTGGGAATCGAACCCACAACCTTGTGCACTGCTAACGCAATGCTCTACCACTGAGCCACAGGAACAACTTAATATTAATCTGAAGTGTTTTTGTAAGCATGATGCTGTCCTGATCTGAGCAGATCTTCCGGTCACAGCATCATCAACACTTGATGGAAGTAAATCATGTCAGATACTGGATGTTAGTGAACAAACGTGACACAGGATAGGGCCAGGTCCCGGCATGGGCAGGGGAGGGTGAGCCCACTCAACAACAAAAAAAAAACACACACATTTGTGGAAAAAGTGCAGGATATTTCAGTGTATATTATATAGTTAATATAGCAATATAGCAAACCCAGGCTCAGTCTGTGAGTAAGGTGAGCAAATGATGACAGACTGTTCATGTTTGATCACTATGATCACTATCACTGTAACTCAGTGTGTTTAGGAGCTCAACAGCTAGAACATGCACTGAATCACATCATTCACTGGCTGCTCCTTTCTACAGTAAAGCCTTTCAGACTAAAGCTTCATGAGTATTAGGGGTGTGCCCGAAGACCAATACCTTATTCAGAAAGGCACGGATAATGGCTTCAAAAACGAATAACGGATAACGAAACATTCTGCCCGAATATTCGGCTGAGGCTGCAGCACAGTCAGGTGTTTTTCTAGATTCACAGGTGAGCCAGGGGATCAGTGCAATATTTTACAAAATCCTCTAAATTCAGTCAGTGAGTGTGTGAAGTGAATGAACGTGAATTAAAAGAGCACAAATCATACACCGCATTGCTGTTGCCACTCCGTGCATCTCTCAGAAATCAGAGCTTGGCAAGAGCAGGCCTAATATTACCTACAATATTACATCATACACGTTCTACTATTTGTGTAATATAAAAGGCAATGATTTAAACCTTATAGGCACTGATATGATACACGAATGAATAAGCACAGCGCGGTTGCCAATCAAACAGCTGCGTTGCCATCTCTGCGCGTCTCCGTCTCTCAAAAACCAAACCAGCTCTCTGTCTAGAGTATAGGCTGATAATCAACTTAAATACAGATACATTTTCTACAAGGCCTTCATGTTTGCTTCCTTAACTTTTGCTGGTTTGCGTGGCACGTGCACATTTGTTTAGTGAAGTTCAAAAAAGACTTGTTTAAATAGTTCTGCATAATCAAATGTTAGCCTTGAATTATTTCATTCAATTAATGTTTGTCATGAAATCATGTATGATAAATTTATTTTTGGAAATTCCTAATTTTATATTTTAGAACACTGAATAGGGCAAACAGTCAAAATATTTTTCCATAATGCAGTGTTGCAGTTGCCTTTTTCCATGCATTTCCTGGAAATGACTTAAATCAATTTCCATATTTCTAAATTGTGTAGGAACCCTTACTGTTTTAATTTAGACACTTAAATATCTATTTATTGGATCACGAAGGGTCCCCGAGCTGGGACTCGAACGCACGTTGCTCGAAGCACTGCTTGTACAAGGAAATCAGCTCCGACTGTTAGAAGATGTTTAAATAGGCTAAATGTTATAATCATAAAAAAAAATATTATTTTAGTTAAACACGGCATATTTGTTCAGTGATGACTACGAAAAAAGATAGGCTGTAAGACCATAAACATAACGTCTTATCAAACACTGTACGAAGTTCTGGTTCAAGCTCCGCCTACTTTTATCCGAATACAGATACAGATACGAGTACGAATAATATTGTGATTGATACAGATACAAATACAGATACAGATACTGGCTTCGCTGCACACCCCTAATGAGTATTACCTAAATACTGTCTCTCTGTCCGTCTGTCCATTTATCTGTCTGTCAGTCTGTCTCTCTGTCTTCTCTGTGGTGATGAGACACATTATCATTCAGTGTCTGTTTAACCTGTTTCTAAAGCTCCTAAATGGGTAAAAAATTCCTACAACAGCTCCTTAAACTCACTGCAGAGAGAGATGTAAACCTCAACACAAACCCCTTGTGATCTGTGTGTGTGTGTGTGTGTGTGTGTGTGTGTGTGTGTTTGTGTGTGTGTGTGTGTGTGTGTGTGTGTGTGTGTGTGTGTGTTTGTGTGTGTGTGAGAGAGAGAGTGAGTCTGTCTGTGTGTGTGTATAATTGAGTATTCCTCCAAGACACAATCTATAAAAAGAAAAACAGAAAAAGGACACAGCTACAATCAGACAGACAGAGAAGGGAGAATGGAGGATTCTGGGAAGGCTGAATTTGTGAGATGGAGAGCACACGAAGGGAAAATGACAGTGAGCTTGTGAAAACTGCCTCTCGGCTCAGGAACACAATTCCTCAAAGGAAAATGGAGGATCTTTGTGCTGGAGTCCTGCAGTAATACAGTAATACAACAACAACACAGCACACCAACAACACAAAAAAAAAACCACATCAGATCGTCAGTGTTTAATAGGCAGACTGATGTTTTTCTCTTGATATTGATTCTTTTACATCTAATGGCAGTGGAAATGCAATGAAACGGATTCTTCATTTCTGCCTGTAATGAAATTAGCGGCAGGGCTGCTGTCTCATAATCGTTCTCACACATGAAAGACAGAGACAAACGCTCTGACACATGTAAAAGAAAGATTGTCTCCTCCATTCACACGCATTCAACACATTTACACCATCCTCAACAGACGAGACTCGTGAGAGACAGAGATAGACACAAGAGAGTCATTTCTTACATGTTGTACTGTTGTGCAATTTTGCATCAATATTTTTCTTGTTTCTTGTTTGTGGAAAAAAAAAAGAAGCAAAAAAAAGAAAGAAAGAGTATACATGTACTTATTTACTTAATTATTTTACAGATGTATTCTTGTATTATGTATTATATAATTGTTTATTTTTATTAATGTAATGGACAATGCTTTGGCAATACAGTGCAAGTCATGCCAATAAAGCTCATTTGAATTTGAAATTTAAATTTGATGAGAGAGAGAGAGAGAGAGAGAGAGAGAGAGAGAGAGAGAGACTATGACTTTTTAGGTCTTCTTTAATAATTCAATAAAAACGTAAGAGACCTATATTAAAATAATAATAATAATAATAATAATAATAATAATAATAACAATTCTAACATACATATATTTACATTTTTCACATACATATCTACTTAGAGGGAGAGGAGAAAAAAAAAGTAAAAAAAAACCTTCCCCTTAACACTTAAATATAAAAGCATAGCAAGATAGCAAGCAATCATCAACATCAACATCACAAATACAGTGGTTTACAGCCCCTTTACCTTTAAACATCTTCATATCATTGACCAGTTTGTAATGTGTAAACTCAATTTTAATGTGAGATTTTAATAACCCTTTTAAAATAGACACAACATTAGTTGACCCAGCATCATTCAAAAAAATATATATATATTTTCTTGATAGACATATAGCCAATTTTACCTGAGCAAAAAGAAAGTTTATCAGAACATGTACTTCCGTCCTACTTCTACTATACTTTGGTCTATAGATGAAAGTGCTGGAGTATAAACTTCCCCTAAGGTATGAACCCACTCTTCTAAGATGCAAAACAAAGGTTGAAGCCTTTCACACTTGATTTAAAAAAAAAAAAAAAAAAAAAAAAAAAAAGATAAACAGTTTCCTGCTCTCTACAAAAAGGACAACCTACTTCTACCTCTGGATCAAGGTGTGCTCTGTGTCTGTTCTCTTTCAAGGGAACTTTGAACTGCGTCCTCTAGGGGTCACTATGAGGGAATGCCTCGTCTCGCGCTTGTTGGCGGTGGACAAGAAAGAGCTTCTGGAGGATGATGTTATATCTTTAACACTTTCCAATACAGAGGTTAGTGCTCTGCTGGGTTCAGCCCAGGAAGAACAGGAGATGTCCGAGAAGCTGAGGCTGAGTTTTCTCAATTCTCCTGCCCTGCGTATGTAGAGCTGTTGGAGGTTATGGAACGCGCCACTGCAAAGTTGGACTTGCCATGGAAGCGTGCTAGCAAGGTGATGCCTCGAGGTCATCTCGACGAGCATTATATTTCCGACCATAGCCCTCCAGCTCAGGTGAGCCTTCCATTTCTGCCTGATCTCCATACAGAGATCGAAAATAAATGGAGGATGTTTTCTTCTCGCATCTATCGGTTTCAACATAAGAGTTATGCCAACATCGAGGCGATGCGCGAAAGCGGCTATGAGAGGATGCCCCCTGTAGAAGAGACACTGGCTAGCTATCTCTTTGTGGCTAGCTATCTCTATCTAAATCTCCCTCCTTGCCATCTAAGCCCCTTCATCTCGCTTAAATGGCAAGGCATATGCAGCAGCAGGTCAGGCTGTAGCTTCATTTTACATGATGGCGGTGCTTCAAGCGTATCATGCTGATCTGCTGAAAGACCTGGATAAAGGCGAGGGCCTTTCCCCTGATCAGGCAGCTGATCTGCGTCGCACCACAGATCTCTCTCTCCGTGCTACCAAGGAGGCCGTCTCTGTCATGGTAAGGTCTATGGCGGCCATGGTGGTAACGGAGAGACATCTGTGGGTAAACCTGGCAGATATCGGGAAGAAAGAAAGAAAGGGGCTTTCTTCTCGATGCTCCGGTTTTGCCTTCCGAACTTTTCTGTACCTCCGTTGAGACGGTAGTCGAGAAGTTCAAGGAGGTGAAGGCTCTTAGCTGCCTTCAAATCCTTCATTCCACGAAGGTCCGATCTGAGCCCGAACAAAATAGGGGTTCTGGTCTGTCTTGATCTGAGGATCAGAGACGGGGACAGAAGGCTAGTGTCGCGACTGGCACTCCTCCCCCAACTGTGGGTAGGGGTAAGAGGAATCGTGGGTCAAGGGAAGGTAGGCAAGACCTAAGGGATGTGATTCAGATGAGGCATCAGCGCTTTCGTCCGAATCAGAGCAATACTTGAATCTAAACTTTCCCTTTGGGTTTTTTTTTACATCTGCCCTTATCTTCCCCTTCCTAATTCCCCTGTAACCACCAGCTCCCCACCTGACCGAAGTTAGGTGGGAACTTCTTGCATAACAGTCTCCTATGCTGGACCTATGATGTTTTTGGTTGGTTCTATGGTTCATAGAAACCACCTTACTGATGGTCCAGACTAAAGGAAGTCGCCCCTTGAGTGGGACTCCAGTGCAGGGACTAGGGTGGGTGAGTATGATCCATTCTATATATACATATATATGTATTAAATTGCTGGTGGTTATGTGTGTACTAATCCTCTGTGAGTTTTCTTTGCAGTGCTCAATTGCAGTGTTTACTAAATCCTCGTCGACATTATGTCCAGCCGGTATGATAGCCCTGATTCCCGCTTCATGCTTCCGTTAGCGGTAGGAATAAGACATCAG
Source organism: Cyprinus carpio (assembly GCF_018340385.1). Classification (NCBI taxonomy): domain Eukaryota; kingdom Metazoa; phylum Chordata; class Actinopteri; order Cypriniformes; family Cyprinidae; genus Cyprinus; species Cyprinus carpio. The sequence continues at coordinate 1,657,938 of NC_056603.1, read as the reverse complement.
GCGGCCAGATCATAGGTTTCTGCGGGAGCCTTCTTGATCATCAGGGTGGCTCTCGTAGTACTTTAGCAGCGCTCCCCTTTACCAAAAAGGGTTGCCTATGAGTGCACTACTCTCTTCCTGAATTCAGAGTTCTCCTCTCCCATGAGATTGAGTTCTCTGTTTTACCCCCAGAGCGCTCTAGCATTATTACCACAGATTGAGTTGATGACTCTCAAACATATTGTTTGGGATTCACCATCCAATCAACAACCCACTTTTCATAATCCGCTTTTCATATTTCGCCCCTTCCTTGAGCCCTTTAAAAAGTCCCCAAAAGCCCTGTTCATCTTGGGTGCCACTCCACCTATGTATCCTAAGATACCTATATAAACAGGGTGTTGCTACTAGGGATCTGTTAAGACAATTCCTTCAGCAAGCTTATGCAAGAGCAAGCGGTAGCCCCTGTGTGACAGGCAAGACTTAGTATAAAGAGCAAGCTAGGCCTCTTTGCCGTATCCCTTTAAAAAGGAATCTTTCTTGATTCCAAGCCTTGGGCTCTACCCCGGGTCGAGGCCCTAACAGGTAAGTTGGGTATGTAGCCTAGGCCTTTGGCCGTAAGGGATAATGTCATGGACAGCCGTCTAACGTCCCAGGGGCAACTCCCATGGAAATGGTAGAGTTGCTACTTAGTCCTCACCATGATTCTGGCCTGCATTCTCCACTGAAGGTCTCCAGACCTTTTCTTAATGGGTGGTTTGTACAGTCACCTCCAGCGGCCTTTAGGGGAGGCACCTGGCCCCAGAACATCCAGCCATCTTGACTCGCTGACACTCTTCAGTGTGTTAAGATGCCACACTTTCACACACATAATGTAGATAGCTTTCTTATTAGCGTCACCAAAGCAGGCCATTTTAGGTGTCTTAAATGACAATAAGCAGCCCTCCTTTTTTGCCATATGCCAGTCAGTGCTGAGAAAAACAACTCTGGAAAGTCACAATTGTCTGCTTCTTCATCCCAGTTTTGAAGCTAGATTTTCAGGGCTAATGCAACTTTTTATGTCTTTTAAGTGTCCAATCTTTGTCATGTTTGCAGCCCACATGGCTTTTCTGAAATTGTCCGATTTAAAAATCAGAATTTAAAAACATCAGAATCCAATGCAGAATTGAAAAACAGTGGTTCCTCCTTCAGCCATAAATTCTGTGTGCTACCTGCTCTCCGTGACAAATTAAAAAGTGACCATGACTTTAAAATGGATCTATAAAAGAGGCTCAGTCCACTTAAATCCAGTCTTTTAATGTCCATCAAGAACAAGTGGCTGTCCAAACCCATGTTTCCAACTCTTCTTTGGAGGGCACAGGCTACTTCAGCCCAGCTCACATTCACTCCGTAGAGCAGTCTTTGCACCGTCTGAATTCTGAAGGTCCTGAGTCTCACTCTGATGTCAATCAAGCCCTGGCTTTAAACATTAATAGGGATACTTAACCCACCACCCATTTTGATCGTACATGTTGCTTCCGTATATAAAAGTGTAATCCTTGAGATTAATTTTTCCGTAAAACCAAAAGCATTGAGGGTGTCAAACAGAAAACTTTGATCAACCCTATCAAAAGCCTTTTCCTGATCCAGGGACAACAGGCCCATATTGGCATCCTTACTATAAGCATAATCAAAAACATCCCTGATTAAGTGAAGATTAACCATGATAGACCTATTTTTAACACAATATGACTGATCTTTGTGTACAATTTCATGCAGCACATTATTTAATCTATTTGCTAGAACCTTGGACAAAATTTTATATTCTGTACACAAAATTGCCACAGGTCTCCAGTTCTTTAGAAGAGTTAAATCTCCCTTTTTTGGGAGCAGTGATAAAGCAGCACGTTGACAGCTAGTTGGAAGAATACCTTCACTGCAGCATTTCTGAAGTACCTTATAGTCATCTCCAATTATTGTCCAAAAAGATTTGTAAAACTCGACCGGTAGTGCATCCAAGCCAGGATTCTTGCCTGAAGAGAGAGCCTTAACAGAGATACTTCCTCAAAAGAGATATCAGTCTCTAAAAGCTTTTTATGATCTTCAGATAAAACAGTTAAGTCTTTTAGCAGCTCTCTTCTACAATGTTCATCCGAGATTTCAGCAGCGTACAAATTAGAATAGAAATCAACAGCAAGCTTTCGCATTACCTATGGGTCCGGGGTAACATGTCCATTATTGTCCTTCAATGAAAGCATCAATTTCCGCTGACCCACTTTACGCTCTAGATCAAAAAAATAAATAATTAATAGTAGGAGCATCCATATCCTTCAGAGTTAAATAACGGCTTCTTATGAGAGCTCCTTTAACCCATTCATCCAGAATTAAGCTTACATGTTATGCCAGTAGCCGCTCTTATGTGTACTTTTAGACAGGGTAAAACCAACCCTAATGAGTTTGTGATCAGAAAGTATATTAGTAATAATTTCTGTACCAACAACTCTATTTTTCAGGTTACAAGCAGCAGAAATCCTATCATTACAGACCTTCACCCATGTATATTGTTTTATAGAAGGATTGTGTTCTCTCCATACATCTGAGAGGTTCAGCTTTTTTATTACACCAACTAAAGAGGAGGCTGACTGTGCATGAGGTTCTTCCCCATTTCTATCAAGAGTAAAATCAACAGTGCAGTTGCAGTCACACCTTACAACAATAAACACGTCCTCATTTTCTTCTTTAACTATATTTTCAAACTTCTTGAAAGGTAAACTCCTTTCTGCTCCAACAGTTGGAGCATAAATATTTATAAACAAGAATTTAAAATTACTAATTTCAGCCTTAACAATTAAAAACCTCCCTGGCTCTACTTTGTTACTTTAACATTTACAGTAGGAGAAAAAAGAACAGCCACACCAGCACTTAAATTAGTCTCATGACTGAGAACATACTTGCCTTTCCACCATAATACCCAGTTAACTTCATTACTACAAGTACTATGAGTTTCTTGCAAAAATGTAACACTTAAATCTTTCAAACGAATGATTTCTGATAAAACCTCATTCTTTCTCCCTCATCCCATTGATATTAAGAGAACCCACCCTTAAGATCTCCAAAAGAAAGAAAGGGAAAAAGAGAAAACAGATCAGATTGAAAGAGAAAGTTTCAGTCATTGTAGTTATTTAGATTTTCCCATCTTTCTTCCTGATCTAACAACAGTTAAGTATTTTTTGTTGTGAAAGCTCATCATAGCTACTTTCTTTCCTAAACCACATTACTGAAGCAATAAACTTTTCAACATCCGGGAAGTAATCTCATATTTCTACACCTGCTTTGCCTTTTGCCTTATCAAGAAAATAATTAAAATCTCAGTCTCATCAACCATATTTTCCTCAGAACCAAATTTCTGTACAGTATCCTCATCAGCATCACTCTGATTATTTTCATCACCAATCCTCACAGCTTTGTATCACAGCTAATGACTACTTCCAGATTGCCCCACACAGCCAGCATTAACAACAGAGTCACTCACCTCCTGCTGCCCATTCGCCTCCTCTGTAGCTCCTTTATCCTGCTCCTAAACTCTCTCAGATTCTGTGTTATTTACTTGAGGCTCAACATCATTTTCATCACCACGAGATGTAGAAGTGCGCTGTTCATCTCTACGCGGACACATAAAGCGGTTGTGGCCCAAATCACCACATACAAAACATTTCAAACTCTCAGTGCTCATGTACACCATGAAAGAATTCTCTCTGTGAGTAACACGGAGAGAAACTTGCAAAGTCCGCTCCAGCGAGTTAAAGGGGTCATATGATGCGATTTCAAATTTTCCTTTCTCTTTGGAGTGTTACAAGCTCTTGGTGAATAAAGAAGATCTGTAAAATTGCAAAGACTAAAGACTCAAATCCAAAGAGATATTCTTTATCAGAGTTGAGACTCGTTCACTACCCCCTGAATGGGCTCATTCTAACACGCCCCACATCACTACGTCAGTATGTGGGAAGATTTGCATAACACCACCCAGATGTTCATGCAAAGAAAGGCGTACCTTTTATTCTCGTTGTAGTATAGTTGTTGCCGTCGCCACCATGTCGTATAAACGCTGTGTGTTTCATTGTGAAAGCGGAACTACTTTGTTTGGCCTTCCAAAAGAGGACAATATCCGCTTCATCATGCCCGGAGCTGATGTGTGCTGGTCACTGAGGAAATACATCAACTTTGCACTGTGGATCGCCGGATCGCCTTTCACCATGGACGAAGTGGCGTCCAGCCCGGGGTCGTCACATGTGGTTGCTGCAAGCCCAAGGTAAGCTCCTTCGCAGAATCCGCCTCAAGTCACCTGCTTCTGCTCACTCAAGGCCATGGTGTGTGATGCTGTTTCGTTGAGAAAGCGAACCTACTTTGTTTTTGGCTTCCAAAAGAAGACACGACTAGAAATCATGTTTATATCATGTTTATAATGGGTTTTATGTTTATGTCTCATTGCGCCGGACAAGACTTCACAATATGTTAAGAGGCATAACATTTCTGTCACATGCTTGAGGCATTCGGCCAATCACAACACACTGGGTAGCTGGCCAATCACAGCACACCTCACTTTTCAGAACGATGATGTTTGTAAAAATCAACGCGTTTCAGAAGGCAGGGCATAGAGGAGAAACAATAATGTACAGTATGTGGAAAATAATGTGTTTTTTTTTTTACCTTAAACCGCATAAACACATTTCATTACACCAAATACACAAAATAATGTTCTTTTTAGCAGCATCATATGACCCCTTTAAGAAACATATAGACATGTTGTCTAAAAGAAATAATGTGCTTTAGTGCAGCCTCTTTACATCTGAGGAGGACCGCTTTTATGGGACTTGCGATCTTACCAAATCTCACTAACGCTTTCACGATAGCTTCATTTGATATGAATGGGGGAACATTAGAAATGGTTACTTTAGTTGCTGGAGCAGACAGCGGGGTTACCGGAAACAAAAGTTTCCTTTACCCATATTCCGCTCCCAGTCAACTCATTGACGAGTAATTCAAATTTTAAAAACACGACTACCACTTTGTTCATCCATCAAGCCGAGGCGATGTTTTCAAAACCAAGTTTCTGACCGATAATCAAGAGCATTTCCTCCACTGTCACCCTGGGCTCAGGTACACACCTGCAGCCATTTCCAAGTGACAGGGTCGACGCTCCTTGCGCGTGAGCAGTCGCCATACCTGCGACTACAAGCCACGCACGCACAAACACAAAAAGACTTTTCTTCCTACACTGAAAATTGTAATTATTATTATTATTATTGTTAATGCTAAGGGAAAAGAGGAATAAAAATAGAAGAAAAATATAAAGAAAAAACACTGAAGATTATTCACAATCACTCTCAGCAACGCTCTCAATGCGCTCAACTCCCCCACAAACTCACAGCATGAACCAGAGAGAGAGAGAGAGAGAGAGAGAGATGCAATCCTATTTGGCCATAAAGAGAGAGTAGAGTATGGCAGAGTATCTGTACACAGTGTCAGATAAGAAACTGAGAAGCACGCTGACCAGATACAGACTCAGCAGACACAAGCTGATGATAGAGACGCACAGAGATTGTGTTCACACTGTGATCTGAATCAGATGGAAACAGAACTGCACTTCCTCACAGAATGCTCCAAACACACGGACATACATACACAGACATTTAAAACGCTCTCAAACCAGAACTGCTGTGTGTTTGCTGCTCAATATTTGTCTGTCTGTATTGTAACCACAGATGAGAAAACACTTAACCTGCTCTATAACTCTATTATATTACTTAGATGTATATTTTGCTTCTGTAAATCTGTGTAATCCCTTATCTCATTTTATTTTTTATTTCTAGTTTATATACTTGCATACATTATTAATTCATTTTGCACTACATTTAATACTTTTTATATATTTTTATTATTACTATTACTATTATTCTTTTTCTTACTGTTAATACATATGTGAACTATTTGTAAGCAACCCAGCTGCAATTGCTTTGGCAATACAAATGTATAGTTTTTGTCATGCCAATAAAGCATACTTAAAATTGAAATTGAAAATTGAGAGACAGAGAGGGAAGTTGAAATTTTTCTCTGTTCTCTGTGATGTAACAGCATCAAACAGAAATGAACCGACTGATATTTAGATCATTTTATGTCAGTATCTGCTGGACTGTTACAAAGATCTCATTGATTTAGATTAAAAAAATCAGAATTTCATCATAACTGCCCTGAATAAAATTTAGCTGTTTTTCCTCCATATATCACTGTATCAGACTATATGAGCCATAAAAGCCTGATGGAACAAATATGATATAAACATCAAATCAACAAACATACATTTTTGAAATTATTTTCTCAGATTCAATAAATGGTTTGATTCCAACAGTTTTGATTTTTCTGACTATTATTTCATATTTCAGGCTTTACAGGGTTAAACCTATTGATCAGAGACTTTAATCAAATATCTTCAAGCTCTGCCTTGTCACTCATTGTTCAATGAACAGATTCTATCGCTTTATGATTAAACCCACATCAGTGAAGAACATCATCATCATCTCACACACACACACACAATCATGTTTGTTTGGCTATATCAGTGAGTCAAGATTAACCATATTAACTCCTAACTCGACCTCTGACCCCTGAACCAACCCTCACAGACATCGCTATACTAAAACATAAACATGATTTGGAAGATTTATGAGCCTTTTTGAACCAATAAGGACACATAAAATGAGAGAAAAAAAAAGAAAGAGAACAATGTTTGGACACAATGGCAGGCGGTTCAGCTCATCTCTCATGATTCGACACACGTTTACAAGCTGCTCAACATCCAGTGCGACTGCGTGTGGACACATTTAATCTGCTCAACATAGTTAGAATTTCCCACTCAGGTTTACTGGCTGAACATCAGCGTGTGTGTGTGTCCTCGCTGTATATCACTGCAACTCTCTCTCATTTTAATTAGATTCTGTGAGGGAGGATTTCTGAAGGCAAAGCTGCCAGGAATACACACACACACACACACTCACTGTGATCCTGTGTGTGTTTCTAAGCTGTTTGCCTGTTGGTAAAACTCATGACTAGGCTATTACTAGCCAGCTAAACTGCTTAAAGCAATTGAACACCAACACACACACACACTTCTACTCTAACTACTACATATGTCATTTAGGGAACTTTTTCCCTTTTTTATAGATTTAGCTTATTTCTGAGGACAAATCAGTTCACAAACCATAAACACACTCACACACACCGCAGGGGCTGTTTTAATGACAGCCTGATTCTGAATCATATGGTGAATCAGACACTCTTGATGAAGGACAGACATCATTCTGTCACTATCAACACACAACATCCGCTGTCAACACTGGATGTGTTCACATCAGCGCTGCTCATGCAGAATCTGATTAAAATGCTGTCCATGTAAGGCTCTGGCTGTGGATTGAACAGAGCTACAGATCAGGAACTAGCCGTCCAACATTTCACGAGTTCGCACTAACATATAATATGGTAGAGCAATTAGTAGCATATTTGGCGTGTTGTCTGGAGGGAGGGCTCCGAGCTCAGGATAGAACCCCCCATCCCCATCCTCATCCCAAGAATGGGAGAAAATTAGATTAAGTGTGAGATGTTGGGGTGGAGGCGGGATGCTGGAAGACTGTCGTGGAAGAGAGGTAAGTTGGCTGTACATATACCCGTATTGTGCTTGTTAAGGTGATTAGCTGATGAGCTCCAGCTGGGCCAGACTGATTGATTATCTGATCGTGCTCCTCCCGAACCTTGTTAAAAAAACATCATTAATGTGCGACTCCAGATAAAGACACATCATTTCACACTCTTTCTGACAGGACTGCAGTATTTCAGCATATCCCCAGACCTCGCTTTTCCAGATAACATCCGCATGCGTCTCTGTGCCTCTCTGTCTGTCTCTTTATCTCTCAGGCTTAGTGCGTTTGGTCAGGAGTATGGCGGTTAAGCCGCTTTACGTCCATGGACTACATCTCCCATAATTCCTCTGGAGTGCTCCTGAAATCCCACATGAGGAGGAGACGGCAGCAGCGAGGATTTGCTCAACAAGCCTCCATCTTTTCTCATTGCACTGGATTTTCCTTCACAAAACCAGCAGCTCAGCAGTGAGAGTCGACGGGACCGTCCGCAGACCGAAGCCTTTTATCACACTCACGACAGCAGTCATTTGTTTTTACATGCTCATTCGCTAAAATGTAGCGAATGTCATACTCCTGACCAGACGCACTAAGCCTGAGAGATAAAGAGACAGACAGAGAGGCACAGAGACGCATGCGGATGTTATCTGCACCCCCCCCCCCCCCATATCTGAATGATACAGCAATGATTGATTTCTTTCCAAAATTTAATTGACTGCTCTAAAATATGACACAGTATTTCATGACTTTACATAACTGATTTATTTTCTATTTGGGATTATGTATATGCTTTAATTTTTAACTGTTTCCCAAGGCAATTGTTAGATACCAGTGTTTCCTGTCATAGCTATGCACAGATTTGATTTCAGAAACAGTATCACAGAAACAAACTACTTCTTGTTATGATTTTAAAACTGTATTTAACCTCAGAATGATCCCAGAGTAAAAAGAGGTGCTAAAGTCAAATTTTGTGGTGACTGTGCTTCAAATTCAATTATTATAATCTTAATTCAAGTGATGAAGGGTTAGAAAGTCTGATCAGTGTTGAGTTCTACTATAAGTTTAACCCTGCCTGCTTTACGTTTATGTTTAAAAATGAATAATGAGACATTTACATTTAGAAAAAGTAATCAAAATATAATCAGTTACATTACTTTAATAACGTAATTGAAATAGTTACCCTTCTTATTACTTTTTAAATATGGTAATTTGCAAACTGTAACTTATTATATTACTGTAGCCCAAAGTAACCTTCCTAACACTGCTAACATGTGAATGCAGTGCATGTTTTAACAGATCTTCAAACATAATGTGACATAAAGAACCTGAGAATGCAAAGAGACTCAATTCTGATTTCATGATGTCTTAAAGAATCGCTGCTTTCAAAACACCTCCTGATCTGCCAAGACTCTAATAAAACATCAGCCGTGTGTGTGTGTGTGTGTGTGTAGATATTTAGCTGAACATGGTCAATAACACAGTGTGAAAGTCAAAAGTCTCCAGTCATTTCATTTCTCTGTCTCATATGTCTTCAGTGAAAGGCGACAGAAGTGCAGCTGTCAACACATTCAGCTCTAAGCAGAGTATGATTGATTGAAACCCATACAGTCTCAAACAGCCGCCATTATGAATACAGAGATGGAGAAAGAGAGAGAGTGAGAGTGAGAGAGAGAGAGAGTACAGCCACTAGCACTATATTCCTACACTACCGGCAGCTGTGGTTGCCAGACCTTCACCGTAAAAAATATGATAGCAACATTTTAGGTTTTACAGAGTTAACTTACAGACTTTACAAAAACTGGTGGTGATGAGAAAGTCACATGATGAAGCAAAGCTCATCACAAACAGCTTTTCTACGAGCTTTGGAGTGCAATACTTATATAGAGAAGGTGCACAGTGTCATTCACACAAACACTAATCCCCATCATGGTGAAACACATGATACTGCAATAATGCAATAAACATTAATTTAACAACTTTAGATGTAAGATTAAACCCTAATGTACACAACTGATAAGAGAAAACTAAGAAGAAACATGTTATTCCAAAAAAACAAAAACAAATGTCATGCAGGGAATTCTGAGAGTGTCAATTTACAGTTTACACAGTAAATTATACAATGATGTTTTCTTTTTCACTTCCAAAAACCAATACGTTAAATATAATTACATTAATTCAACGAATATAGTATGTTAACCAGTTAACAGGTTTTTATTGTAGCATTTTTACAGTGTATACTATACATCACTATATGCACTAAATCCAACTGAAGCCCTGCACGCAGAGTTTTGTAAAAGCATCCTTAGAGTACAGAGAAACACACCTGATAATGCATGAAGGGCAGAATTAGGCCAACAGTCTCTATTAATCCACATTGAGAAAAAGCCATCTAATTTTAGATGCCTCAGAAATTGTGTAACCCCAATTTTTATCATAAACTAAACAGGCGGCGATGTAGAATCAGTGGGCGGGGCTAACAGATAGTAAGTAGATTCGGTGGGTGGGGCTGAACAGACGTCGATGTAGAATCAGTGGGCAGGGCTAAACAAGTAGTGATGTAGAATCAGTGGGCGGGGCTTAACAGGCAGTGATGTAGAATCAGTGGGCGGGGCTAACAGATAGTAAGTAGATTCGGTGGGTGGGGCTGAACAGACATCGACGTAGAATCGGTGGGCAGGGCTAAACAAGTAGTGATGTAGAATATGTGGGCGGGACTAAACAGGCAGTGCTGCAGAATCAGTGGGCGGGACTAAACAGTAGCACTGGTTGGTATGACCAAAAATTTATCCCACAGTATTTCAAAAAAATACACTTTTCACACAATATAAAAATGTTTCCTTTTTCTTTTTTTTTTCTTTTTTTTTCATGCATGACCAGGTGTTAACTACATTTTCTGCTGATTGAGATGGGAAATACTGCAGTAGATTGACTTAGAATGCCCTATGTAATGATATAAATTTCTTTGCCATTACAGAGTCACTTTGGTCCACATGAATATTGAAGTCCCCCACAATATGGATTCTATTGAGCTTTGGGGTCAACATTGTCAAAAATTCAGCAAAATCAGACATAAAAGCTGCATGTGACTTAATTTTAGGTGGTTTGTAGACAGTAGCAATGATTGTAGAAGTAGAGGCAGAGACACTTAAGACCAAACACTTAAATGTAGAAAAGTAGGCTGCAATGCAACTGAAATGTTGGAGTGTTGGAAGATAAAGTTCTTCAGGACCTTAGCAGATTACACTATGCAAAACCATGTTGCTGGGACTGATATATGGACTGAACTTGAGCAACCCTCCTGAACTCAGGAACACATTTGAAGTACTGCAGAAGTTATTTCTGGAGCCAGTTCCTGTTCCTGGAATAAGGTTTGATTGGTTACCCATAAATGCCAGTTAGAAAGTGTCAGTAGTTTGATATTTCTGCTATTTTGTGTCATTTTGTAATGTGGTTTCAACTGTATTAAACGGTATGTATCTATTTATTGCTTGTTTAACAAATACACTTTGATCATTTGTGACATCTTGTCTTTTGACTCATTACAAGACAAATCACACAAAAAATGCTTTGCTGAAGGGAGTAACTTCAAATAGAAATAATTTAGTAAAAGTAACTAGAACTAATTGGATGGAACCACTGTCCATAATTTAAATGAGTAATTTGAAACAAACCTCATGTTGATAGAATGAAACACATTTATAATAAACCAAAACATGTTCAGTATACTTAACTGGTTTAAGTTAAAGGAAAGTGAATAAATTGATTTGGTTGGACATTACTATTTCACATAGATTCGATTGTGTTGTCACAACACAAGGAGTTCGCATAGATTCAAAAAATCCCATTAATGTTAACAAAATACAATTTGGTTGTGTGGAACTTGTGTCCATAATTGAATTAAGTGTTTAAAGATTTTTTTTTTTTGAGTGCAGAGAGAAAGAGAGACACAAAATAAATCATAAGAGACACCTATTTCACCCAAATAGCTCAAGTTTTCCCTGAATTCCAGAAAGCGAGCAACTTCGAGAAACTGGTATATTTTGGGAGAGAAGGAAAAGTGTATGTGTCCTCCTCTTCCCATTCATCATGGCTCTCTGTGTTCATTTACTTTGTCTTTTTTAACATATATGTATAATATGGACATGGATATGTGTTTCTTTTTTGCCCCTTTTATTTTTTTTTTTTCTGAGTGTGTGTGTGTATGACTCAAATCTTGATTAGGTAATTGATAATAGATAATTTACTGTGAACAACAAGGGCAGAAGATTATTATGGCAAAAACTCTAAAAATATATATATATTTTTAAATTAATATCAACTAAAAACTGCATATAATCAATACCTCAAGCTGACTGTTAGCCAAGCTAAGGTTCTGTGTCTGCTGTGCTTTTGTGTGTTGTTACACTTCAGCATCATCAACAGAAAGAGAGGAAAATAATGTGGTTCATGACATCTTTATAAAGATCAGCAGAAGGGAAGAAACATGCTGTACTCACCCACTAGAGACGAGTCTCCTACAGACAGACAGACAGACAGACAGAGAGAGAGAGAGAGAGAGATGGGTTTAGTGCTCATCTTCA
>NC_056603.1:1620715-1640715 GCF_018340385.1 Cyprinus carpio | reverse complement strand
TTTCTTCACTGGTCATATACATGAAACTACTCTAGCATTCAACAATCTGCTGACAGTAAAGCTAGTTATTTATTTATTTATTTCAAAAGCCTTTATATATCAAAGATGCATTACATTGATGAAAAATGACAGTAAAGATATTTACTGAGCCCAGACTTTTGAATGCTAGCGTGCATTTTAATAATAATAATAATAATAATTATAGAAAGACAGAAAAACAAAAAGGAAAAAAAAAAAAACTTTAATAATGTCACTGGCCTTTTAAACGGACACCAAATCACAAGAGCTTCATTTATCTCAGTGTTTCTCTCCCTCGACACACACGAGGGAATCCGTCCACAGAGACCGGATCTGAGATGAGAGGAGCGGCGGGAAATTCCCTCTCTGAACCAAACACACAGATCCCGAGAGACGGCCAGTACAAGCCAACACAGACCAGAAACACTCACACTGCTAAATGTGACCTGAAGAAGAACATGCTTGATAATTAACACCATTTAATTAGCATTCATTAGCAGGAGAATCTTGTGAGAAGAATTAATGCAGAGGAATGCATCACTGCGGGAACATATTCACTGACACAACAAACAGCACGTTTAGATTCAGCTCCTGAGATCTGACAAAAACTATGAGTTTATACTCACAAACTGATGAGATAACAATCCAACCGTATGTGATGAAGCCTCTGCACTTCCAACAGGCCACTTTATCACGCGACACTAACATACTGCTTTACTGAACACTTCAGGAATAGTTCACACAAAAATGAGCATGTGTAGAAATGTAGCACTGCATCAGTGTCTCATCAATGCAGTGAATGGGTGCCGTCAGAATGAGAGTCCAAACAGTTGATAAAAACATCACAATAATCCACAGCACTCCAGTCCATCAGTGAACATCTGGAGAAGACAAAAGCTGAGACTGTTGCTCAAATCTGATGGAGATACAAACTCATCCTGATCAGGGAAGGCCTTGTTATTGGCTGAACTATTCTTTTAAACATGTTTCCCATCATCATCATCATCATCATCAGTAATGTACACAGGTTTAATGTGCATCAGAAGAATGGAGACATAGCCTCTCTCCTGTCAGTGTTATCTGGTTTCTTCACAGCTAAAGAAAGAGTTTTAGAATGGCACAGGAGAGATTTCACATGCTCTCAACCTGCTGTGATTTTAATTAGACGCAAACACTATAAATAACGTTCCCTACAACACAATCTAATATCAGACGTAGCGCTCAACAGGTGAGAGGATGACAGATCTGCACTGGGTGTTATTTCCTCTGGTTACTGAAGGTCATGAGTCCAGACAAACTGTGTTTCAGAACAAACTCATCACACAGAGCGCTGGATTTAATGCTCAGTACTGCAGTAATCAGTGTATCGTCTGATGGTTCACTTGATGTCTCAGTTCTACAGATGTTCCTCTTGAAGCACGATGAATGCAGTCTAACAGCATCAAACACTACAGCAGTCTCTGAGATGGGAACGCTCCATGAACACAGAGCCGAACTTCACTCTCAAAACAGCAGCATCAGCTCGTCAAAATAAAAGCTCGAGTGTTTACTGTTGGAAAAAGAAGATTAATAATTAGATTAGATTTAATAAGATTTAATTATTAAACGGTTAAGTTTATTTTGTATTTAATAATAATTAAAATAAAAAAACCCAAATAATAACACCACTCTATGTATGATTTATCCAATATCCAATTCTCACCTCTCAAATCTCAAATTATGATTTATTGTTTAGCCAAGTTGTTCTGCTCATCTTTCAAATCTTTTAGCTTAAAAATAAAAAATAAAAAACTCTTTGCAGATGCACTCATCAGCAAAATCACCACATTAGCACTAAAAGATGAATTCTTTCCAAATTAAGCTCTTCAATCAGCTGGTGAAAATTACTGTATTTTGTATACATCGGCATAACATTGCCACACTGTTGATTCTGGTCTATTCACCAGCATCAGCGCACACACTTTACTGTATTATTTCTGTGCTCTGGAATAAAGTGCACTGGACATCTGCGTCATCGGTCACAGGTCTGCAGCAGGTCAGTGCTCTGAGACAAACACAGACTCTGATCTGAACACGTGCAGACGCTTCACCTTCATCATCATCATCACCTCCTGAACCTTAACAGACAGGATGAAGAACTGCGATCTGGACTTGAGTGTAAGGAAGTAGAATTAGGATGAATTGAAACCCATTGATTTATTGATTTATTTTTGACTAGAAAGAGTGGTGTTCATTTAGACTTATAGACTTGAATTTATTATCATTATTATTATTATTAACAATAACAATAATAATATTAGACAAAAGGGAACTCTAGCACCCCCTGAACCAACCCCATCCACTCAACCAACCCAACAATGAAGGCCAGTGGGCCAACAGGCGTTGGTGTTTTATGCTTTAGCCCTTTTACATAATAAAAGCCTTTCAACTTTTGCATCCTACTGAGAGCCTGGACCTGGATTTTTTCCAAATTCTTTTTCATGAACAATAATAATATGTTTCTACATTATATCATTTAATAAATACAATTTTGTGAATCAAGGTGGAAAAACACTTCATTTCCCAGAATGCATCTGCTGAGTTGCATTTCTTTGAATTGCACTTCAGTACCTTCAGCATAACTCCAGGAGAGGAGCCTGTTGCCTGGTAACCGTGACAGGCAAGCTGGAGGAATGATGGCACGGTTACCATTACCACGGCAACACTGAGAAAGAAAAGATGTACCTTACAGAGAGAGAGAGAGAGAGAGTAATTTTTTCTCTGCTTCTCATGTATGTAGTGATACCCTTTGATTATGTAAGAATACACAGGGTTATAGTTAATATAAATACAAATATGTTGTACATATGAGTGTATGGGGGAAAAATGTTTAATGGCATATCACTGATAACAACTCTATGGATGTCTCTATGAAATTCTCCTTTTATTAGACATGTATCAGGCTTTATAACATTTATTAGACTTTAAAAAATTACTTTTTCTAATTTAAGTGAACTTCAGACAATCTTCACATAAACCCACTATAATAAATGTCATATATACCTGTGCCCTTCAGCAAGAAGGAAATATACTTAAATCGAGTAAAGTTCCCAAACACTAAATTATCAAGTAAATATAGATAAATCCTTAAAGCTACTGAAGTTATTGATTTCCTCTTTTTTCTTTTGATCTTTGATGAACAGATATCTCCCGAAAAAAACAATTGAGTTTTCCCTCGTCTCGCTCTTGAACTGACAAAAACATACAAAATGATGTTGAAATATCCGTCTTGCCAAGCATCCCCCCAAAAAAGCTTAGTTTATGTTAACAGCTGAAAAACAAATATTGGATTATATTGGATTGCCTCTTAAAGTGACCATGTCTATTTTACTAGCTGCTGTCATGAAAATCACTTACTGCTCTCTACTGAATTACTCCATTAGTTTTAACAAGAATTAATCTATATTTAATGTATACAGTGAAGACTATGCAATGCTATTTTACATTTGATTATTCAGTTTCTGTACCTGAAAACATACAAACTTTATAAATAATAATAATAATAATAAATAAATAAACATTGTTTAATTTGTAACTTTGTTCTATTTATTTATTTGTGTTATTTACACAATTTCAAACAGGGCCCATGTGTGTGTGCCCTGCTAACCTCAGCTACGGCCCTGTGTGTGTGTGTGTGTGTGTGTGTGTGTGTGTGTGTGTGTGTGTGTGTGTGTGTGTGTGTGTGTGTGTGTGTGTGTGTGTGTGTGAGTGTGTGTGTGTGTGTGTGTGTGTGTGTGCCCTGCTAACCTCAGCTGCGCTCCTGTGTGTGTGTGTGTGTGTGTGTGTGTGTGTGTGTGTGTGTATGTGTGTGTGTGTGTGTGTGTGTGTGTGTGTGTGTGTGTGTGTGTGTGTGTGTGTGTGTGTGTGTGTGTGAGTGTGTGTGTGTGTGTGAGTGTGTGAGGCTGACCCTGATGGCCTTTAATGTGTGACTGACCGTATGTGTTCCTGCTTTTCCTGATCCGCTCCGGGTGTTAATCCCACCTCTGGATGCTGAGAGTGTCGACACTTAATTCCCATAATCCCCTGAACACAACAACACACACTTTAGGCACCCAGCGGCTCTCATCTCAGCGCCGGACACCCGTCCGTCTGTCTGTCCGTCTCACGCCGATGTCTCTTTATTTTCAGGGTAATTTTTGAGATGGGAGTGTTTTTTCCCGAAGGATGGACAGAACGTTTAAATACCAATTCATAAATTAAAAAAAGCAGATAAATGTCATGCATCTCTCTCTCACAGAGAACACACACTATTTTCTGTCAGCAGCTGAATCTCTGGTCGCCATTTCATCAAACGTGTCACTTTCCATGGCCATGTGAGAAAATGCTTTTCAATTACAGATCAGAAAGCAATTTGCACTGGAGAAAATGTAGACGGGTGTCAGGGGCGGCAGGCCGTCATGTCAGACTGTAATTATCAGACTGGTCTGTCTGTCAGATGCTAAACACCCTAAAAACCAGCACCGACAGACAGGAACACACACGGAGTCATGGCTCGCGTCTCACTCACAGACATCCACTCATCTGCTGCTTCTGTCACACGTCTCACTGACACTGCTGTAGAGTTTCTTACTATTTTAAATCAGATTTTATTTTGATATTTTCTGGGGTTTTATGTTGTAAATATATTTTAAATATATAGTTGTTATAATTTTTATTTCAGTTTTAGATTTGGCCACTAGCTGAAATAAACATTACATTTTATTTTATTTAAAGTAACACTGTTTTTTGGTTTTGAATAATCCTGCCCTACAGAACTACAGTAATAGGATTCAGAGTTGTCTGCATCTCCGTCCTGATTTTCATTCTGGTGATTGTTTGTACCGCAGATATCAGGCCGCTTGGAGGAAAGCTCATTTCTGCGGATGTTGCCTGAGCATCTAATTTGAGGGCTGTTATTAATGCGCTGAAATACAGATCTAATCATTTGCTCTGCTGGTTATAACGCAGCCGTTTGCATACGGACAGCAATTTGAGCAGAGATTGAGCTAATCAAACTCTTCAGTGATGCTGAAAGACGCCTGGAGAAAGAGAGTCGGAGAGAGACGTGTGTTTGACATGACCGGACAATTACAGACAGACTGAGACAGAGAGAGAGAGACAGGCTGGACAAACACACACACATACACACACACACACACACACACACACACACACACACACACACACACACACTCACACTCACACACACACCTCAAACATTTTGGGGCCAAGGGCCTTTCACAGGGGAGAAAATGTTCCCAGGCTTACTACAGTTTATATTTTAATCATCAGATCCTGTCTGCTCTCATCACTGGGCATCACAGGGATTCCACTTCGCTGGTTTGAATCCTATCTCACTGGTGGGTCTTTTTCATTTCTATGCTGATGACACACAGCTCTATCTCTCATTTCAACCAGATGATCCAACAGTAGCTGCACGGATCTCAGGCTGCCTGGTGGACATCTCAGCATGGATGAAAGAATACTGAGCTTCTTGTCTTCCCTGCCACTCCAACTCTACAGTATGATTTCACCATCCAGCTAGGTTCTTACCCTATCAGCTTCGGTCAGAAATCTTAATGTAATCTTTAATGACCAGCTGACCTTCAAAGACCACACTGCAAAGACTGCTCGATCTTGCAGGTTTGCATTGCACAACATCAGAAAGATCAAGCCCTTCCTAACGGAGCATGCTGCGCATCTTCTTGTCCAGACCCTTTTCATTTCTAGGCTGGACTACAGCAATGCTCTTCTGGCTGGACTTCCATCAAGCACAATCAAACCTCTACAAATGATTCATAATGCAGCGGCACGACTGGTCTTCAACGAGCCCGAAAGAGCCCATGTTACACCTCTCTTTATCTCCTTGAACTGGCTGACGGTTGAGGCTCGCATCAAGTTCAAGACACTGATGCTTGCATATAGAACAGCCTCAGCACCCGCCTACTTCCACTCACTAATACGAATCTACATCCCCGCCAGAAGTCTGAGATCTAATATTTGAGATTTAATATTTTAACAACATTTTAATAAACTAATAATGTATAGTTGAGTTGAGTTCATTTGAGTACAGTTGAGTTCATAAAACTTTAACAACCTAATATTTTATTGAATTTTTTTAAACAATATGATAATTTCAAATATTTTATTTTCGTATTCTTTCTTTTTTATATATGATTTAATACAAATTTAATATTAACAACAGTGGTAGTCAAATGAAGGCACAAAACATTGTTTTTTGTTTTGTTTTGTTTTTTGAGATTTATTTGTCCTAGATCAAACCGAGAAAGAGAATATGCAGATTTCTGTACTTTCATATTCACAGATACTCATTCATATCGACATTGGATTGAGTGTACAGCAGCTACTTTGGCCACATTTTCCACATTGTTAAAATCACATTGCCCAAGAACCCCTGATCTAACGAACGACATTCAGACGTTTTTTATGTTAGGAAGTGTCGTAACATCGTAACGTTTGCATGACACAGCATTACACGTCAAAACGATTTCTGCTGGTTTCCTCTGGTTTCTGTCTTTAGTGTGTCGCTGCGTCACACATGTGACTGGTAACATGACACAAACATTCACGCATTCCTCTGGATATCAGAAGCGTGTGATTGGTGAGGATGATGTGATCACGTGACAGGATGCTGGTGACTGCTGCTTTCAGGTGAGAGGTTTTCTCATATCCATGTAACTGATGAGAGGCATCTGACGAGAGTTTGATATCATACTAATAACCAGATCAACATCAGCCTGAACGTCACATCAAACACTGCAGATCTGCCACTGACGGCAGGCCATTCCTTTAAACAGAAGATTAAAAGAGAGATAATGATATATGATAACTCATAATCAGAGCCACCAATCTAATGATTTCATTTAAAACTTAGATAATCAAACTGTATGTATAAATTACTGTTATCAGAGCCATCAGTTTATATTTCAGTTGGTTTATACACGCACACACTGAAAATACGTTTTCAACATTGATAATAATCAGAAATGAAGTGACACTGAAGACTGGAGTAATGATGCTGAAAATACAGCTGTTTTACATTCTAATAATATTTCACTGTTTTTACTGTATTTTTGATCAAATAAATGCAGCCTTTGTGAAAAGAAGAGATGTTTTTCAGAAACATTATATAATCTTACTGACTTTTGGCAACCAGAGTGCACACACACTCTCTCACACACACACAAACACACACACACTCACACACACTTACACAGATACACACACAAACATACTCACGCACTCACACACGCAAGCACACACACAGATACACTCACACACACTTACACAGATACACACACACTCACGTACACAAATACACACACACACTCACACAGATATACACACAAACAAACTCACGCACTCACACACGCAAGCACACAAACATACACACAGATACACACACACACACACACACTCACATACACAACAACAATCATACACACTTACACAGATACACACACAAACATACTCATGCACTCACACACGCAAGCACACACACTTACACAGATACACACACACTCACATACACAAATACACACACACACACACACACATATACACACACACAAACTCACGCACTCACACACGCAAGCACACAAACATACACACAGATACACACACACACACACACACTCACATACACAACAACAATCATAAATACTGCAGATGTACAAACCCCTAAAACTGCTGACTTAAATGCTTGTAATCAATTAAGATTTGTATGAAAAACTATTCAGTTTGTGTAATTATTATTGAGCATAATGTTAACTGAATTATGAAAATACAGATAACATAACAGGACTGAGATCTCTCAGATCTCATCAGATCCACTGGAAGAGCTTAATATCTGTCCATCAGAAAGACTGCATTCTAATATGAATACTGATGAAACACATGGATCACAATAATAACTCATAGTCCATCTGTCTATGAAGCATGAGCTCTGTACATCTTTGTGAGCAATGATACATCTATCGACCCGTCTGTAAGCTGATATCATTTCCTGCAGTCACTAGCTGTTTCCAGAAACGAGTGATGGAACAACCAAATAAAAAAGGTGGATTTTGACTTGTGTGGAAAAGTTTTCAGGGTTAATGCAAATAACAAAATACTCAAAGTCAAACAATGAATAAATTTAAACACATGCAACAAAAAGTCATGTGACTTTGCATGATGGGATGGCAAAACCTGACTAACCCGCAGACTGATCTCGCTCACAGCTTCTATACCAATTTATGGCAAAAGTTAAATTCACAACTTCAAAATTAAACCACACTTTTATGCAATATTCAAATTTTGGGCATAAGTTAAATTCACAACTTCTGATGGAAACCCGGCTAATGATGGTATGATGCTGACACAGCCAGTACTGAGCTCGTCTGCAGCTGCTGTTCAGAGTCTGAAAGCATCCGTTTGTCTCACATCTTCATTATTATTTCAGTTTAAGCCTTCTGTCTCTAAAAGCAGCTGTTTTAAAACCAAATACATTTGCAGGAGGATCAGTGTAGAGAAGAACATCCCTCCATTTAAGACAGTCGAGGGTAAATAAACACTGAGCTCTTCCTAATTACCACAATTTCACTGATGCCAATTAAGAGATTAACGCTCAGCCTACAGAAACACACAATGAAATATTCATGATAATAATACAACAGAGAGAAAACAAATATTTCAATCAAATACGCCTTGTTTTCGTTTGAGCCTCCAGACTTTAGCGCAGTGAACAACATGATTCAGTCCTGTGAAGCTTGACATATGAATCATACTCAGAAATATGCTACAGTTTATTCAACCAATTAGACAAAATATATATGTTTTTGTTATATTTAATTCATCACGCTTTTATGGCTCATATAGACTGATATCATGAGATTATGGAGTGGAAAACAGCTCAATTTTATTCAGAGACTCAAACTGAGCCAAATATGAATCTGCTGCAGATGCTGATATTTACAGTATATGATGAAATTCTGCTGCTTGTGATGTAAATCAACGAGATCTTTATAACAGTAAAGCAGATATTGACTTAAAATGATCAGTCATCTCTCTGTACCTCCAATAATATGTCTTAGTAAGATGAGATTGAAATGATCCAAACATAGTATGTTATGCTAATAGAGAGATGAAGAAACAAAGGCTCCTCAGAAGATGTGAGATGTTCTGGATGCTTGGGAAGATCATTCCTCCACTGGTGTGCATTATATATGATACACAATGGTTAGGATTAGAGGTGTGGGGTTTTTCCGTTGGTGACGACTGCGTGGACGGCTCAAAGGAATAAGCACGACATTATATGTGTGTGCTCAAAAATTATCTTCACTCCTGAGTTTAATAAACACAATGTGTGGGCATCCACCGGCAGATACATACTTTGACGCATATGCCAACTAATGAAAATAAGTATTTACATAGCATAACAGTAGTAGTCTAAATGTATCTGTTTCGCACGTGTCAACAATACATTATGAAAATAAAAAGAGGTGGGGTTTTTTTGCAAACAGATCAAATGGCAAACTCCTGGAAAGTCTAAGGATCCAGAAAGCGAATGCATTCAAACAGTGAGTTCATAACAGCACTTGAGTTCATTAATGCAAAAAACATGGCCGATTTCATCAAGATGACAGAGATAATAGTACTCATGTACAGATGTCAGTAAAAAAATCTGCAAGTTATTTTGTCAGTGTTTTACACTGGATGCTGGCTGAAGGTGTTTTAGATTACGCAAAGTCATGCTGGATCAGTCAGGTGATGGTAGCTCGTTTACTGGTCTTTTGGTGTCCCCCTGTGTTCCTGTTTGGTATCAAAAAGTGTTCCTGTGGCTCAGTGGTAGAGCATTGCATTAGCAGTGTAAAAGGTCATGGGTTCAATTCCCAGAGAACACACATGCTGGTAAAATATTGTGTAGCCTGAATGCACTGTAAGCGTCTGCTAAATGCGTAAATGTAAATTAATTATTAATGAATTTATTTATTGTAGCACTATATACATTCATTGCAAATTATGAAAATGAAAAAGTACTTTTTTTAGTACTTTAGTTTGTATTTATTTATTTTTGTGTGGGGGAGTGCGGTTGAGCACCACTTCTTTGTTTTCTACTACAAGCACTGATTGTGTATCACGCACGCTAAAGTCAGTTTCTGAGCATAAATCGCATGTCAGATAGAAACAGATCGTGATTTATGCACTTTCATGAGACCGACTAAATAGATAGACAGTTGTTTAACAATGTGATAAAGAGTAGTAACATTTGCACAGTCTCACAGTTACAACCGGCCCTTTGATGGCAGCCATAATGTTGAAGAGGCCCTCAGTGAAAATGAGTTTGACACCCCGATTTAGAGCCTTATAGCTTTATAGCATTAAAAAGTCAATCAGGTTTGCTTTGGTGGTGGTATCAGTAAACCAGCTTAATGAGATCATTCACCCAACAATGTCCTCGTGTAGTTTGAACCCACGTGATTTCTTCCATCAGGGTTCAGCAGTAATCAACAGCTCGGTATGATCACGGTCATTTCATCAGACCTGAAGCGGATCGCTGATATTTACTGTGTGATGGTGGCATTTGCCGGCGTCTCTCATTAAAGCCTCACCTGAGTGAGCAAGCTCTGGCCGGGTTCAGACGCCGGTCTAATGGCATCGCATTCGCTCCATTAAACCCCACACACGCTCCGACGAGTGCAAAACACCTCTGACCTGCTGGAGAAACTACAGACGCTCGCTCAGGACCTCGCCATTAATGCAGCCTCTCTGTCTGATGCGCTTTTATGTGCCTCATTAGTTAAACACACATTCGTGTTTCAGAGGATCTCAGAGAGTGCAGACAGAACAAAGGGAAAGCGCGCCGGTCGCTCGCATTTTAACAGTTTAGTCCAAAGTGTCGACGTTAGCGAGATCTAATGTATGTCTCGCATCTGGAGCAAGCGCCTCGGCTCATCGTGGTTCACACGTATAATTGTTTCTTTAATGGCTTAAGTAGGGATATTATTTACTCAATTTAACAGCGGTGTGTGTTTGAGCGACCCACTGGAGACAGGTACTGAAGCCTCCCGATGGAGAACTCTCACTGTGGAAGTGTGGAAAACCAGACCTGAACCTGCCCAGCATTCACATGAAGTTTAGCGGAACACAGAGACAGGGTCAGAAAATCCTAAAGGAATCCAATCATGATTTGAGGCAAATCCTAAAAGATAAGAATTAGAATGTGTTTTCTGCGATATTCCAGCATAACACACAAAATGTCTTGAAACAGGCTGATTCTGAGCTACAGGCAAAAAATATATATATTTTTTAAAAATTTTTTTTTATTTGAATAATGAATACTTTTGAGGTTTTCACAAAAAAATAAAAAGTTCAGTAGTAGGTGCAGTAGACCTTGGAAAATGGTAACTTTAGCCTGATAGCACTGAAAGCGAACGTCCCACCCTCCCAGCAAATCACCGTCCAAAGCCTTGCCTCCTGAACGCATTTAAACTCACAGATCAGACAACATTACTGAACACTGAACATTTCTTGGTCCTACGCCTTCCACAGAATATATAAATACATTTAGACCACTTAACTTAATGATCGCTATCGGGATGTGAAGAGACTTTCAACCAGCAGAACAACAAATGTTTCTGAAGACAATCACCTATGGCACCTTTAAGCCCTTGTCCAGCGATCCCAATGCTGCACATAGTAATTAAACATCTAAAATGATCTTTATTATTACGTTTTCTGAGGAGTACCTTTTCTCGGCTCGCTTCTCGCAGTGACTGTCATTTGAAGCACACAATCCAGATAAATATACACCGAATTATGTTATGCCTTAGGTGAGCGTTTGGCGAAAAACATCTGATGTGTACTACATCTGTGCATTACAGCAGTACTATATAGGCCATCTGTCTCATTAATGTTAGTCTAATGATAATAGAAAAGATCACTCGCTGCTCTTGATTGAGCTGCTCACTAAAGGAATTTTAATTATTTGTTTTTCTTACCCAGATACCCACGATCCTGAAGGCCGACGAGAGCCCCAGAGCGGTCGTGCTTCACGCCGGGGTTAACGACACCACGCAGCGGCAGACGGAGACGCTGAAGAGGGACTTCAGGAGCCTGATCGAGACGATACGCAGCACGACGCCCGCGGCGACGATCATCGTGTCAGGACCGCTGCCCACATATCGACGAGGACACGAAAGGTTCAGTAGACTTTTTTCTCTAAATTAATGGTTATTGTCATGGTGTAAAGAACAGAAACTGCTCTCTTGTTAATAATTGGAATCTTTTCTGGGAGCGTCCTAGGCTTTTTCGCGCTGATGGGCCTGCACCCCAGCAGAGTCGGAGAGGAGCTGCTGTCGGACAACATCTCCAGGACTCTACGCTCCATTTGACTAGTAAGCCAATTCTCAAATAACTGCTATGATGGCTTTTGTTTTACTCGCTTAAATGTTAGAAGTACTTTCACTGTCCAATCTATTAAGACTGTGTCTGTTCCCCGAATAGTGAGGTCAAAATATAAATTTAATGTAGGACCTAGAAAAAATCTTATCATGATTAAACCAGAAAAAATTTAAAATAAATGAACAAAAACAATTTTTTACAGTTTGGGCTCATAAACATTTAGATCACTCACACCCAAAGCAGCTATAGTAAATGAAATGATCACAGATAATAGTTTTGATGTACTCTGCTTGACTGAAACCTGGCTAAAACCAAATGATTATATTGGTCTAAATGAGTCTACTCCATCAAACTACTGTTATAAACATGAGCCCCGTCAGACTGGTCGTTGCAACAATATATAGTGATATTCTTAGTGTTACCCAGAAAACAGGATACAGGTTTAAATCATTTGAAATACTTATGCTTAATGTTACACTGTCAGATATGCAAAAGAAATCTATTGTACTCTCTTTCTCTGGCTACTGTGTATAGACCACCAGGGCCATATACAGAATTCCTAAAAGAATTTGCAGATTTCCTCTCAGACCTGTTGGGTTACCGTTGATAAAGCGCTAATTTCAGAGAGATTTTTAACATTCATATTGATAATACAAATGATGCATTAGGACTTGCGTTTACTAACTTATTAAACTGTTTTGGAGTAAAGCAAAATGTCACCGGGCCCACTCATCGTTTTTAATCATACGCTAGACTTAATTATATCGCATGGAATCGATCTTACTGACATAGATATCGTACCTCAAAGTGATGAGTGTTACTGACCATTCCCTTGTATCGTGCATTCTGCGTAATGATGACAATAACTATATAGCTTCGTGTTATCGTCCGGGCAGAACTATTGTTCCAGCCACCAAAGACAGATTCGCAAATAACCTGCCTGATTTATCTCAACTGCTCTGTGTACCCATAAATACACATGAACTAGACAAAATGACTGGCAACATGGGCACTATCTTCTCTTATACATTAGAAGCTGTTGCCCCCATCAAACTGAAAAAGGTTAGAGAAAAAAACGTGCTGTGCCATGGTACAACAGTAATACCCACTCTCTCAAGAAAGAAACTCGTAGTCTTGAGAGCAAATGGAGAAAAACTAACTTGGAAGTTTTTAGAATTGCGTGGAAAAACAGTATGTCCAGCTATAGACAGGCTCTAAAAACTGCCAGCATATCCACAAACTCATAGAAAATAACCAAAACAATCCACGGTTTTTATTTAGCACAGTGGCTAGATTAACAAATCTTGATTAAAAACACACCTCTTTGGCCAAGCATTCAAATAATGCATCTCATAATTTTGGACTGCAGTTATATCTGATCAAATGCGCATTATTATTCTTTAGCTTGGGTTAAACTAATTAATTTTACTTGGCTGGAACAGCAGCTATGCTAATTATGTCTCTATTTGTTTCTCTGTTTCTGCTGCTGGATTTACATCCCGTGGTAACTAGGATTTACACAAGCTCCAGTCTGGATCCAGAACACCTGAGAAGAGATGATGCCAACCCCCCAGAGGACCTCAGATGATGCTAACCCAGAGACAACCCTACAGAACTACCACATTTTTGCTATAAGTTTGATTGCATAATTGCTGTTAATAGTGTTAATTGTCTGTTTGTTCACGTCTTTTTTTCCCGAACATTTCTGCCGTATGCACATGAACTGACAGTCACCACTGATAAGCTACTACTAAATATTGTAGAAACTTAATTTTCTGTAATGTTGCTTTGCAACGATTTGTATAGTAAAAAGCGCTATACAAATAAACTTGAATTGAATTGAATTGAATTAAAATGATTGTATTTAGCAATACCTGTGATTAAATGGATTAATAAACAAAGATTGACTGATTGACTGTCTGTAACCCACAAGCAAATCTGGCAGTCAAACAGGAAGTGAGGTCGTATCTTGAAATGTTGTAAAACTATTACAGTTAATAAGTGATGAGCCACCTGCCATTAAAAACACAATATTTCAAATGATTCTGCTGTTGTTAAATAGCCGTTTGGGCTTCATTTATAGAGAACAGATCGATTAAGAAGGTATTTCTCCATCTTTTGGTGATGTGGGATTGTTGTGAGTCTCCTGACTTGTTTCTGAAGTTCAGACACACATTGGCATTGCTTTCACACTCATTATCACGTCAAAATATCAACACAGAAGTGCGCTAATGTTTGAGCTGTACATGTTCATCAAGTGTGAAATATATGCTCTTATATAGCATCTACACATGAGCGATGTCACAGAAAATATTCAGCGCTGCCATTATTAACGTATGTGTGAGGAATGAATTCTGGCTAATTGCAGACACTGATAAGAATCTGGCTCGTTAATGATGAAGATAATGACTTGATGAAAGCTGTAATCTTTAGTTTTTATAACATGATAACAAATTATTCACTTTTTTAAAGTTTTTATGGGAGTGTGTGATTAAGTGTGGACTGTTTCACACTCATGAATCACACACACTGTAAACATGATCTCAGATGTTATCTTTAGAATGAATTAGCATGACTAATATTATACAGGATTGTATGTGCACATGTGTGTGACCTCAGACTCATCTAATGTTTCTCATCACAGTCTTTCTGTCTCACTCTGTGTGTGTGTGTGTGTGTGTGTGTGTGTGTGCGCATGTCTGTGCAAATGTGTGTTTGCATATGTGAGGGTGAACCTGAACCTGTAACTGTGTGTGTGTGTGCGTGCGCGTGCGCGTGTGTGTGTGTGTGTTCCCTGACAATTTTCAAGTGACAGCTAAAAACTCATCTCTTTCAAAGCTACTTGACTTTGCATTAATTAGGTAAACCGGAACCGGGAACACTTCCCATAACACCTGATGAACTTGCTACATCATTAGAAGAATGGCATCTACGCTAATAATAGTCTGTTTCTCTCTTATTCCGAGGTCACTTTAACTGAAAAATGAGTGTTTTCTATTGTTATTTTGCATTATTGACACATTAGGATCCATATGTATCCAGACCAGATGGTGGATCAGCACCTAGAAAGGACCTCTACAGCCCTGAAAGACAGCGGGAGACCAGGACTAGAGCCCCAGAGACAGATCCCCTGTAAAGACCTTGTCTCAGACGACCACCGGGACAAGACCACAGGAAACAGATGATTCTTCTGCACAATCTGACTTTGCTGCAGCCTGGAATTGAACTGCTGGTTTCGTCTGGTCAGAGGAGAACTAGGCCCCCCGACTGAGCCTGGTTTCTCCCCAAGTCTTTACAGGGGATCTGTCTCTGGGGCTCTAGTTGTCCTGGTCTCCGCTGTCTTTCAGGGCTGTAGAGGTCCTTTCTAGGTGCTGATCCACCATCTGGGCTGGATACGTACTGGATCCGGGTGACTGCAGTGACCCTCTGAGCATGTGTGTGTGCATATGTGTGTGTGTTTGTGTGTGTATGTGTGTGCGCGAGTGTGTGTGAGTGTATGCGAGTCAATACACAAAAAAATGACGCTGGTGTTGCAAATGCCACAATCTACTGCCTGAGCTGCAGCAAAATACGAACCTTTAAAAACTCACCAAAATGATTCTCTGTAATCAACACTACATTAAATTAGGCCAATTAGGTTCAGGTCTTCATACTAACCTCAACAAACTCAGTCTTCTAACTGATTATTTTTATTCAACAGTATTTGTTGAAAAATAAATACATAAGGAAAAGGAAAAAAAACTAACCCCCAAACAAATCAAGGAAGTGAGAAGGTCATATCTAAATGTTGCTGTTCAAACGCTGATAAGATACGAGCTGAAGCTCTTTGTGAACTCATCTGACGCTCAAACATGATGCATTTAACCTGGACTCAAACACAGACTGCTGCTGTATTCACCTCACAAAGATCAGACCTGTGATCCTAAAACAAACCCTTGTAATGCCTCTCCAAGAGTCTGGCGATGTTTGTGTGGAGTGTTTGATGAACGTGTGCTCAGAGGACTCATTTCATTTACTAATAATAACAGAATAATTCCTTTGCCAGCATTTGCGTCTAATTACTGCCTCCCGTCTTTTATTTTAATCCATTATTTATTTTCCATGAGACTAAAGATGCAGCAAAAAAGCCTAATTCAGTTTTGTTGGGCTTGTGGTTCATTAGGATGGAGAAGGATATTTGAGATATGAAATTAAATCAAGCACATTCTCTCTCTGTGGTGTTTTCTCGTCTCGTCTCAGCGATAGGACGACATTTGCTGGAGTTTGCGTGCGTCTGACCGTCAGCGTGAGCTTGGCCAGCTCCGCGTTCCTCGTGTAATTAATGAGCTGCACTCCCACAAACATTGAGTTTCATTACTCGGACCGAGCGCCGGCTTTATACTGCGGAGTCTGCAGTCCATTAAACAGAGACATCCAACAATACCAGCCAGACTGAGAGAACAAGAACATATCAAACCAATTACAGCAGACACAAGAGAGGCCAAAGAGACGCAGAAGACCAAAGCACACACACATACACTCACTCACACACACTCTCTCTCTCTCTCTCTCTCACACACACACTCTCTCTCTCACACACTCTCTCACACACACTTTCTCACACACACACAGTCACTCTTTCTCACTCACACACACACACACACACACACACACACACACACACACTCACTCTCTCTCTCACACCACGACACACACACACACACACTTTACAACACACGCACTCACTAAAAGACCTTTAACAGCACGAGGGTGTCACATGACCTGTGATGATTATACCTGAAGAGTATCCTCTATGTTGGACTCATTATTTGTCTGTTCTCACTGTGTTCTACAGGGACTCCTGAACGCTTTGATCAGTTGAACCCATTTGAGCTCAAATATTTACTTGAAGCCTGTGCGATTTTTAGTTGAAGGGTTACTCCACCGCAAAATGAACATTTTGTCATTATTCACTTACCCCCATGTCGTTCCAAACCCGTAAAAGCTTCGTTCGTCTTCAGAACACAATTTAAGATATTTTGGGTGAAAATATTGAGACTGTCCCACAGACTGCCAAATAAATAACAGTGTCAAGGTCCAGGAAAGTATGAAAAGCATCGTCAGAATAGTCCATCTATAATAAGTGATTCAACCGTAACGTTATGAAGTGACAAGAATATTTTTTTTTTATACACTGCACTGTTTAAAAAATAACGACTTTATTCAACAATTCCTCTCCTCTGTGTCTCTCCAAATCAGCGTAGCTCCATTTTGGCGAATCTGAGCAGTACACAGATGGCGTACACTCTTCTGTGTCAGCCGCACTGCTCTGATGCGCTGTTTGCTTTCAGTCCAAAGCGTAAATACACATAAAAAACGTATCCTTGTGGCGCGGCTGATACAGAAGAGCGTACGCCGGTCTGTACTGCTTACTTTATTGAAGTCAGCTGCACAGATTTATGTCAGATTAATCTGTTTGTTTGTTTATTTATAAAGCACATTTAAAAACAACCCAAAGGTTTACCAAAGTGCTGTATAGAGCTTTAGAAACAATACATAAAATAGAGAATTACAATCAACAAAGTAAAATACACACAGTAAAAATTCATTCGTTGTTAAATGCCATAGATAAAAAAAAAAAAAGATTTAAGCTTAGATTTAAAAATAGAAAGACATGATCCGGTTTGAATTGACACTGGTAAGCTGTTCCATAGTTTAGGGCCTACCCTCACAAAAGCTCTGTCCCCTCTATGTTTTAGCTTAGTCCTGCACACAGAGAGTAATCCAAGATACCCAGACCTAAGGGACCTAGTAGGGTTATGAAAAAGTACCATGACAGATGGGTAACCTGGAGCTAAGCCATGTAAAGATTTGTAAAAGAAGACTAAAATTTTAATCTCTATTCTAAATTTAACCGGTAGCCAGTGCAGAGACATCAAAATGGGAGTGATGCAATCAAATCTTTTACTACCCCAATAGATGAACTATTAACTCGATAGTAAAGTGAATTGTAATAGTCAAGACATGTGGTGACTAGATGAGCCCCAGTGACAGATCCCCAGTGAAGACCTTGTCTCCTAGACGGCCACAGGGACAAGACCACAGGAAACAGATGATTCTTCTGCACAATCTGAGACTTTGCTGCAGCCTGGAATTGAACTGCTGGTTTCGTCTGGTCAGAGGAGAACTGGCCCCCCGACTGAGCCTGGTTTCTCCCAAGGTTTCTTCTCCATTCTCTCACTGATGGAGTTTTGGTTCCTCTGGCTTGCTTAGTTGGGGACACTTCATTTACAGCAATATTGTCGACTTGATTGCACAGATACTATTTAAACTGAACTGAGCTGGAAGATGACATCACTGAATTCAATGATGAACTGCCTGTTTGCGTTACTGACACTATTTTTGCATTGTTGGCACACTATTTTCCCATTTAATGCTGTACAGTTGCTTTGCTGTACAGCGCTGTATAAATAAAGGTGACTTGACTTGACTTGGTAATGAATGCATGAATAACTGTTTCAAAATTCTTGAGGGAGAGAAAAGTCTTAACTTTTGCAAGGTGGCGTAAATGGACAAAGCATGATTTGATGACAGAATTAATCTGTTTAAGTCCTGAGTCAAATAAAACACCAAGGTCTTTCATGCATGGAGTAACATGAGAACTTAAAAAGCCTAGATCCAGATCACCATCATCATAAAAATCACTTGGTCCAAACAATATAACTTTCGTTTTATGGCCAAACTATTTTGTGAAATCCATTATTTCAGATCCTGTAAGCATGCTTCGCCCGTGTCTATTTAACTTTAGAAAAAGTATTACCAGAACACGTTTTGATTCTATCAATTTAAAGCATTAATTGCTAGTTTTACTTGATCTTAGTGCTGCGTTCGACACCATAGATCACGACATACTCATAGATAGATTACAAAACTATACAGGTATCCAAGGGCAGGCTTTAAGATGGTTAAGATCCTACCTGTCCGATCGCTACCACTTTGTTTATTTAAATGGAGAGTCATCTCAATTATCAGCAGTAAAATATGGAGTGCCACAAGGATCTGTCCTAGGTCCTCTGCTATTTTCAATATACATGTTGCCCCTTGGTAATATCATTATCTAAGCTAACAGAGTGTGTTAAAAATGTAAAAGATTGGATGACCAATAATTTTCTCCTATTAAATTCAGATAAGACAGAGATATTACTTATTGGACCAGAAAACATTACACAGAATCTCGTAAGTTACAGTTTGCAATTAGACGGATGTACTGTTACTTCCTCTACTGTCAAAAATCTGGGTGTTATATTAGACAGTAACTTGTCTTTTGAAAATCATATTTCCCATGTTACAAAAACAGCATTCTTCCATCTTAGAAACATTGCCAAGCTACGAAACATGTTACCTGTTCCTGATGCAGAAAAGCTAGTTCATGCATTCATGACCTCTAGACTGGACTATTGTAATGCACTGCTAGGTGGTTGTCCTGCATCCTCAATAAACAAGCTACAGGTAGTCCAAAATGCAGCGGCTAGAGTCCTTACCAGGTCAAGAAAATATGATCATATTACCCCAATTTTACA
>NC_056603.1:1580715-1615715 GCF_018340385.1 Cyprinus carpio | reverse complement strand
TTTTTCTTACACTATGCAGTCCAATCATATGAATAAGCTGACGTGAGTTATAAATGAGTCAGACATAACATTCTTAACACATATATGCCGCCCAAGACCAGAAACTATTAACAAGTCTGATCGGAGATTTACAGAGCGGTATCATCCATAATACAGCCTCGTTTCACTCATAATGTCATTGGACCCTTTAACTTTCTAACCTAAAACCCGGGATAATTACAGATGTGCTGTGAAAATATGTTAGGACATTACAAAACTCCAGGTCATATGATCCAACTATAGTTTTCATGTTTTGAAATATCTGCTTCAATAATAAATAACAAAGTCTACACGGCATTACCTTCACAATATTGTATCTGTACACAAATAACAATTTTATAAACATTTAGTTGTCTTTATTTTGTCCCTTTCATGCCTTTATATTTAACTTCGCCACGACCAAGCAAGGAATCCAGCTAGCGTGTGAACAGCTTATTTTAGCACATTCCACGATTAATTTATTCAAAGCAAAACTAATTTTGGGATTTTAAGTCCTGCTTTGGATTGCTTCATTTTGACTAAGACGCGAGCTTTTGAGCGTGTGTTGATAACTAACATTCATTTTCTAAAGATGGATACATGCACCTTTACTGCTGTAAAACCCCTCCCGTTATAGTTTGAGTGACTAACAACAAATCGAATACAGGGTAAAAGTTATGAAGCGAAATGAAATTTTCGGAATTTCATTTATTAGCCTATTATTGTGAGTTCGTTATTTTCGTTTTGATGGCTAATCTGTTTTTTATTCTTTTTTACAAGGGTGCATGGGTACGAACTCTGAAGCTCTATTGATTAATATTTTTCTTTCACATGTCTCAGTTTGAGTTTATTCTGGCAATGCATATTATTGACTTAACTGCTTACAATAGCATGAATTCCGGCCTTGCGATGGTTACATTGAAAAATAGGTAAGCCCTGGGGTAAAAATTCCGGCTTAATAAGGAATAGGCTGTGTTGTTGCTTATACTCTATTGATGCAACTAGTTATACCTCGGCGGAGCGGCTCATTTTATAAGTTTTGTTGTCAGCGACAGCATCTGCGTAATTTCAGTTTAAGTTTTTTTCCTTAATAGTGCAGACACTTGACTTGCTCTTTTGACATATAGCAAATATCACCAGCCGCCGTACATCAGTTATTTATTTTAACACAGAATATCTCTTAAAAAGCAATCAAGTTGCAACAGACCAACACATACGAAGACGCATTTTGCGGTAATTTCCAAGCGGATACAAACAATACTGTTTGCATTCAAGATAGGGACAGAAACAGTAATACAGCGGAATTGAATTGGTATTTGCCACGCTTATATTACTCAACGTGTATCCCTATGATATTTTACTCAGTGGACCTTAACTTTCTAACTAAACTTTTAAAAATTCCGATAGAACCCCGCGTTTTTCTATTGTTCATTTTATATTTCTAAATCAAAACTTAGTCACCCATTTGCACTGTTGAAAACACATTAAAAGTGGTACAACAAACTTGCTTGAGAGATGTTAAACCAAATGTTTGATTGTCAACTTATCATTTTATAATATAATAACATGACTTTCGTAGTAAAAATATTACAATACATGTTTAAAATTCAGGCTTTTTATTTTACAATATACATCATCTTTAAAAAGGTTAAGTAATTTAACTTATTTTGTTGCAGAGACAGCATCTTTAATTTCAGTTTAAGTTTTTCATCTAATAAATTGAATTGCATTTTTATTTTACATTTTATTTTAGCTTTTAAAAAGTTTCAGCTAACAATAGAAACACTGACATACACATGCAATTGTATAACGTCACCCACATGCACTTTTACTCTCTCTGCTGTTAAAAAAAACCCTGTTTTTTTATATTTTAATTATTTGAGTGGCTAACAACAAATCGAAATACAAACAAAAATTAATAAAGATAAATTAAAAATTATTTTATTTTATAATTATTATTCTATAAAAATTGTTGTTATTATTTCATTTTGTTTGAGAAACGGAAAAATGAAATTGTTTTTTTTTTTTTTGGGTAAAAACAAATAAGCTTAGACGATGCTTTAATATTTCTTTCACATGCGTGGGTGGCATTAGGCTCATTTTAGTCTGATTATGATATATTATTGATTATGCGTTGCTATATTTACCTGAATCGAGCCGTGCATCGCATCAAATCTTCTTTTGGGCCTGGGGTAAATTCCAGGCTTTATAAGGAATAGGCTGCGCTGAGCATGGGTGTGCGGTGAGGACAATGCAGATAAGGAGTTCAGACGGTAAAGACCGCACAGTACCTATTGTTGTAAATAAAAAAAATGTAAATAAAAACAAATTTGTTTTCAAATATTTTAAGTAGACCCTTTTAGCTCTCTATGTATAACAAGGTGCGGCAGAAAGCGCACCCTGTTATTTTACAAAAGCAATTTGGAACTTTTGTTGTTGTTGTTGTAGTTATAAATAAAAAAAACAGAAAATAGAAAATAAATCCTATACCTATATTCACTTTTACCACAATCAAAAATCAAAATGAAAGCGACACCCACCGACCCGAGAAGTGCAGTGTTGCTTTTTATATGAGATGTATATTTGCAAGAAATATAGCCGCAACAGCCAAACAATATGAAGAAACATTGTGACTAATTTGCAGAGCAGTACATCAGATGAACTCTTATTCTGCTTGATGGGACAGACAGTAAATACAGGAGGAGTTGAAAAGTGGTGTTTCAGGGCTGCTCACGCACAAATGCATAAGCAAAAATATGAAAAATAAAGATTAAAATAATAATAATAATAATAATAAAAATAATAATAATAAAATCAAACTGTCATTTCTCTTTATTTCTTTTAATAATAATAATAATAAAAATAATAATAATAAAATCAAACTGTCATTTCTCTTTATTTCTTTATTTGTTCGTATTTAGATTTGTTGTTAAATCAAACTTGAGTCACTCAAATAAAGAAATATTCCTTGTTGGAAAATTGTTAAAAGTTGGTATTGTTAAAAAATAACTTGTTTGATCTGATCACATTAAACGAGTCATATCCTCTTGGTCTGAATGCAGTTATTGGATAGCAAATTGTAGTACGATTGGAGATTAATCCTAATAAACATGACACTACAGTAAAAATATTACAATACATTTTTATAATTCCAGCAGCCTGCAGATGCTCGTTTATGTCAGGACTGCAGCGACAGCAGCGCGGACAATCGCTTAGCTTGCTCACATTATTTAATCTAAAACGGGAAAATCATATTGTTTTTATGGCGTCGTTATTACGAGAAAAAATTAGCATGTATGATTTCTTATATTGGAAATTGAATTACTCAAAGCTAATTGAATATTATGAACCAGCACTTATCTATATATATATATAAAAGGTATTTGGGTAGTAAATGATATATAAACTAGGGGTTGGTATGCTAAAATGCTGTCCATGTAATTATCAATTACATTAAAGTAGGATAAAGATGTGGAATCGGCCTATGTTCAGTGTTTGTAGAGATGAAAATATGTTTAATGCATTCATTTGATTTTCAGTAAAAAAAATTAAAAAAAAGAAATAATGGAAAAAAAAAAAAAAAAAAAAAAAGAAAAAGTTTGTAGGGTCCTATTGTTCAAAATGTTGAAATTGAGACTTTTGGAGTTATTTTTTCATTGAAATAAATGTTTTTGTAATTACACAGAGAGTAAAGTACCGAAAAAAGGCACCATTAGATACCGGCACCGAAATTCAGGTACCGATACCGTACCGTTACCGATAAAATAAACTGTACCCAAAAAAAAACCACAACCCACCATAAAACAATGCATCTTTTCCCTCCAGTTCTTTAATTAATAATAATTGCCATATTAATAATCACAATAAAGCTTTTCTCTTTTTTTTAACCTTTGCTATTAAAAATAAAAACAAAGATGCAAAAAAAAAAAAGACAAACATTTTGCAGAAACATTCAAGTAAGAAATAATACAGAAATTGGATAATCAAATGCAAGCATAACCATTGCATATTCTTTAGTGCATTAATTACAAATACATTTTTAATTAAAGCTACAAAAGTTTAGTCAAGACAGTAATTCCATCTTTTCTTTCATTGTTTGAGGTGTATTATATCATATTTTATAAATCACGAACCACAACTGTTTACGTTCACTGAAGACATGCCCGTCTATATTTAAGCTAAGCAAGCACGTCCCACATTATTTTTCTCATTCATTCATGTTCTTTTCGTAAAAACCGTGAAATATGTCCCCAAATATCTTGCTTTAAATAGAACAATAACTTTAAACAAAATAATCTTTAAATCAAAAGAATACACAACACTAATTTAAACAAATTTTTATCAATATTTATTTGTTTATCAATAGCCTAAAACAAGAGTACTTTCTTACAATAAAACAGTACATTAACAGTACATTGTATGATATGACTATATCATTACATTTATGCAGAAATCCATAGTTGACCTATTAGTTAGTTGGCAATCGGGCAATGCATCAGCATCATGATGCTGTGGTGGCTAACTACTGCAAGCACA
The DNA here is from genome assembly GCF_018340385.1 of Cyprinus carpio. NCBI lineage: Eukaryota > Metazoa > Chordata > Actinopteri > Cypriniformes > Cyprinidae > Cyprinus > Cyprinus carpio. The sequence continues at coordinate 1,611,161 of NC_056603.1, read as the reverse complement.
GCTATTATATTCCACATCAATATTAAAAAGTAACTAACTACATCAAAAACAAATTAATTAGCTAGCAAATTCCTTCGCCAGGATCTGCATCTCTCCTGCGTTAAAATGTGCTGTAATCGTTATCTGCATCTCTCCTGCGTTAAAATGTGCTGTAATCGTTGAAGTTTTTTTTAAACAAATTTGACTGACTTTTCACTTTATTTTCAGCAACTTTTCTCTTTTATATTTGTGCAGGTCCACACGTGCATTCAAAGCGTTAAAGCGTAATTTTAAGAGGACAGTTAACTCGTTATTAAATGTGGTTACAATATTTTCCGGCATCACCAGGGCCGGTATTTATGCCAATTTGAACAAGATTAACTCGCTCAAGACTGCCTAAATTACATTAACATTTACTATATAACCTTTATTTCGTTAACAAACATAAAAGTAATTACAACTTTGTGGAAATGATCTCCATAAGAGAAAATCTAAATGTAAATTTATTTTGTGTATTGCTAATATTAGTTACTGGAATGCTGAGAGAAAGAAGTAAAACAATAAATAAATATCGGTTTTGCATAATGCTCATCGGCCAGTAATAATCGGTATCACTTCTAAAAAATCAATATCAGTGGATCTCTAATAATGTCACGGCCCTGGACTCATTATGCTGTGTTTTCCCTCCATGTGTTCTGTGTCCCATGTTTATTGTGTCATTACATTCAGGTGTGTCTTTACCCTTTACCCTCATTAATGTTCGCCTTATAAGTTGCATTCAGTTCAGTGTTTGGTTGTCCAGTTTCGTGGAAGTGTACGTGTGTTTCTGCCTTCCCCCTATGGATTACCCCATATGGATTATTAAAGACTTTGTATCATCATCTTTCTCGTGTACGTGCTTCTCTCCCGCACCACACTGGGACAGATAATGGGAAGGGAGGATCGCATCTGACACTGTGATTATTGAGCTGTTTGTCATTTCTGTTCTAGGTGGGACGTGTCGCCAGCAGCACCAGGAATCCGGTCTAAATCAATAATTGAAATGCAGCTAACCACCTAACAACAAACGCAGCTTTAGTTACAAAAGTCAAACCCATCTGTTGAATCACTGTAAAAAATAAATAAATAAACGGCAGTCACAGACATTCCTTCCCAGAGAAGATTCGCTTTCTGAATTTTACAAGCTCTCTGAGAGATGGATTCGGACTGGATTAAATGACAAAGTAAGTCTGTGAAACAAATGAATCTCCAGGTGAAACTAGTCCTGTCAAAACAGAGCTGAAGACCAAAGTAAAGCAGGAACATGGAGGACACTTCTCACTGCTCACATGATCACTGACCATCTCAAAACTGACACCTGAGGGAAACTCGGTCACAGGAGTCAGATTAGTCAAATAACAAATGAGCTTAAAACCAATGAAGCCAGCTGAGCCCAAACATACAGGCCTTTAACAGTGTGGTGGATAAACAGACACTGAATGAAGGACTTACCTGTCAGAGACCTCAACACATCATCCACAGAAGAACTGGCCTATCTCTGTGTGTGAATGATCACCAACAGCTCTAAGAAATGGATAGCTCACTCAAAAAAAAAAAGCATTTACTCTGCTCATGTCATCCAAACCTGCGTCACTTTCTGAAAAGAAGATATTTTTTAAGAACTTTGGGAACCAAACAACTCCATTGATGTCCATCGTATTGACAAAAACACAAAACGCTCTTTAAAATATCTTTTGTGTTTGTAAATAATGAGAGAATGAAGATTTTAGTTAGTCCACAGAAAGTTTACTGTAAAATGTTAAAATACAGCATTGAGTGCTGCTCAACACATAGACACATTGCATCAGAAAAAGCATTAAAACAAACATTTGTTCATTCAGTCAGAGCAGATCTGAGAGCAACTGAGCGTAATTAACTGCGTGAGTAATTGCCAAACAATGAGAATGTCCACAGAATGAGACTCTGTGCATTCTGAACACAAACACACCCTTCATCTGTGAGTGACATTAGAGCAGCATTTCAACCCCAGCAGAGAGAGCGAGAGCAGAAGAGCGTTACCTGTGTCTGGGAGGTCAGAGGTCAGAGGTCATCTTCAGGACGCACAGCGTGGAAATACAGCAACACAGTAAGATGGGGGGGAGGGACAGAGTTCGGAGGGTTCGGGACAAAAGACGGAGGGAGGGGAGAGACGGACAGATCTGTTTCCTCACTAAATAAAAGAATGGAAAACAGAATGAACCATACCTTGGCTGTTTAACGTCAGGTGCGCCAGACCTTGAAGGAAAGAACAGAAAAAAAAGAAAGAAATGAAAAAAGAAGGTCATAAAAAGGCACGGGAAGAAAGCAAGCATTGTCACAAGGTTGGACTGCAGTTTGTGACAGACATCCCGGGGCACGCTCGGATGTCAAAGATCAACTCAAAGCAAAAAGGGAAAAGAAAGAAGAGAGAGAAAATAAAAGCTGAAATAACAAACGAACGGACGAACGAGTGAACGCTTCTTGAGCGAGGTGGGGATTGGGAAAAAAAAGCATTTCATTCAGTGCAACCCCCGAAGGCCATTGCTCGCTCAAATGCTTTTTTTCCCCTCTGGTCTTATGGAAACACACACACACACACACACAACTGTTTGGCAGAGTTCAAGAGTTTCTCGATTAACAACACACTTCTGTCAGAACAGAAACACCCGACCAGTTCATCTACAAGGGCTCCATTCTGACTCCAGCCACACGCATGTGTGACTATCCAGAGGTTCATGAAGACGAGCGCCAAACTGCTCAAGACTCCTGACACTGAACTCAGCATACTTCTCCATAGCTGACCGACTACATGGAGATGAACTGGTTAAAGTCAGGCTCATAATTCTTGGTTGATTTTGTTGACATATTAGAGTTAAAGGGGATTTCTCTTTCTGTCACTCCATAATACTGTCAACAGACATACATTTTCACTATGTTTTCAGGAATAAAATGTTATATAAATCAGCCCAAACGACGTATCAACAAACCCCACTACAAAAACCCTGAATTAAATTGCTATGTTTGGTGTGTGTGAGTACTGCTGAAGTGGAGGAAAAAAAAAACTCAGTCTTTATGCATTTTCACCATGTTTTGTGGAATAAAATGTTGCATGAATCAATGTGAATGATATATGAACAGTCCTTTAGAATACAGAGAGCACTATGTTTGGCTGCTGAAGTGGAGATGTGGATTGGAATTGAATCTAAAGCTCAAAATTGACCAGTGCATGTTAAAAAAAATAAAAAATAAAAAATAAAAAAAACTTTTACAAACACATTATGATCAAACCCTTCTGACTATCTCAAACTCGATCAAACCCTTCTGACTATCTCAAACTCATGGTTATGCCCGGACCGATGCAAACATGGCAGGGTTTGATCCCAGAAACAAAATACAAATGTGATCATGTTTTATTGAAGATGAGGATGCTGTCCATGTGGACATCCACCTAATTTAGCTTCTAGTAACAGATGAATTGCATCAATAAAATGCAGAATTGGACTGGACATCAGCAACAAATCACACAGAAGTGTTTTTTATGCTCTTTGAAAGCATCTGTTTCTACACAGAACAAGCTGTATAAACACATTATTATCATCAGAGCCAACATGAGGTCATTCTCCAGTCATGATCCTCCTCAAGATCTGTGTGATTCCAGCCATCCGGAGATGAAGGTAATACACGTCTTCTGCAACACAAAAGGGTTTCTACATCCAATACCTTTAGAGACACAAGACCAAAAAAAAAAAAAAAAACCTTCAGTGTTCGACACGCTCACTGCATTTACATCCAGCCAAACAATGGCAATATCTCAAGAGCAAGAGCTCTGTTCACGCAACATACGTGACAAAAGTAACAAGCTACTGTTGCCCTCAAACCCCTGGACTCCAACCAACCGTCACATGGACAGAATTAGCTGCAAGAACACAGCAGATGTTGCAATGCAGCAGTTTCCTCCGGTGAGTGGAGAGCGAGTCGAGCACTGCTGGAGAAACACTCGTCTCTTCCAGAGGAGCGGTGCTAATGGACGACACGAGCCGAAGACCAGCGCTCGCTCAAACACTTACCCACTGTGTTTTAGCTGAAGGACGCTAACTCAACTTAGCACAGGTGTGTGATTCCTATCAAAACACTGCATAACTTCCTGTTCCTGTGCTAATCTGACCATCCTGTCAGCAGAATCAGACCGCGAGAGTCGACTCCTTTGATTCATAAGTCTGAATCTGAAGCTGAGTTGGAATGAAAGGAAAAGGAATTTACTAAACTGTAAATCAAAAAGATTCAACACAGCTGATGCATTCTGGGAAATGAAGTTCAATTACTTAATTCTTTCTTTCTTTCTATCTTTCTATCTATCTTCAAAAAGTGTTTTTTATATTAATCCAACATTCAAAGTTTTACAAGACAAACTGCTTTCTTTGTACTTAAAATCATCATGTGAATTTCAAATAATATTAATTCTACTTTACAGTCACATTTAAATCGTAATTTTGCATACTGTTCCTGGCCATTCAAATTCTTGAATTGAATTGGAATTTATAATACACCACATTCAATACTGAATTATGTACAGCATTTTAAATATTTTAAATATTTATATTAATATTTTAAATGTTTTAAATATTTTTTTGAAAATTAATTTTAAAAAGAATGAAAACAGTTAAGAATAGAAAATGATTATATATTAAATATAGTGCAATCAGTTCAGATGTAGCATAGTGCTCATTCAGTAAATGCACAGCTAAACAGATGAGTTTTGAGTCTAGATTTAAATATGACTGTTTTAGCACATCTGATCTCTTCTGGAAGCTGATTCCAACTGCGGGCGACACAGTAACTAAAGGCGGACTCCCCTTATTTTTGTGTGAACCCTTGGTATTTCTAACTGACTCGATCCTAATGATCTGAGTGCTCTGTTAGGTTTATATTCAGTGAATATATCTGCAGTGTATTTAGGTCCTAGATCATTGAGTGATTTATAAACAAGTAAAAGTACTTTAAAATCAATCCTAAATGTAACTGGAAGCCAGTGTAAGGACCTGAGGACTGGTGTGATATGCTCAGATTTTCTGGTTCTAGTCAGAATCCTGGCAGCAGCGTTCTGGAAGAGCTGCAGCTGTCTAATGGTCTTCTTCTGAAGGCCAGTGAAGAGACCTTTACAGTAGTCCACCCTGCTGGTGATAAAGGCACGAACAAGTTTCTCCAAGTCTTGACTGGAAACAAAACATCTACTTCTCTCTCTCTCTCTCACACACACACACACACACACACACACACAGTGCACATGCTGAACAGACTCGTTACACATCACGGTGTGTAATGGCTTCTTCTCCTGCTATTGTTGTTTGCACTGCTTTCCACATGTATAGTTAAGCTTTTTCGTGGGATTCACATGTGATAAATGCAATATTTGGGCAGACAGAGAAGATTTCAGAATTAGAGACATGCATCCATACTTTAATTGAGGACAGTAAGAATGTAATGGCTCTAGATACAGCTTTGGATGCGTCTAGCTCAGGGAGTCCTGTACATTGTTCGGTTCCGGTAACAGGGCCTTTGCAGCAGGGTAACTGGGTGACTGTGAGGCGGCATAGTCGTGGGTCTAAACACCACTCTTCTGTTCCGACCAAAACATTAAACAGGTTCTCCCCACTCAGTGAAGCACCCACTGAGAAACCTGATCAACATGCTGTAGTTATTGGTGATTCTATTGTATGGAACGTGAAAATAGAAATACCAGCCACCATAGTCCAATGTTTCTTGGCAAATTTAAATGTGCTGGCTAATGCTAAACATAAATTCAGTAAGATTGTTATTTACGCCGGCGCTAATGATGTTCGAATTCGTCCGATGGCGGTCACTAAAAATAACATTAAAGAGGTTTGGGAACTTGCAAGTACGATGTCAGACACTATAATGTGCTCTGGTCCCTCCATGCTTACCGTGGCGATGAGATACATAGCAGACTATCGTCACTCAATGGCTGGATGTCTAAGTGGTGCCCCGCAGAATAACATAGGTTTCATAGACAATTGGACGAGCTTTTTGGGTCAGACCTGACCTGTTGCAAAGAGATGGTCTTCATCCCTCATGGGGTGTGTGCTGCTCTTCTCTCTTGTAATATGGCACATAGTCTTAGAGTTTGTACTTGACTAACTGGGGCCCAGGTCAGGAAGCAGACAGACTGGCTAAACCGACCATCTGCTAGCCACCTCACGTCACAGAAGTCAGTTAATTTTAAGCACATAGAGACTCTTTCACCTGGCTAAATTCCACTCATTCTCTACTATAGGAAAGGAAGAATTGTATAAACTTTTTAAATCATCTAAACCAACAACATGTATGTTAGACCCTATTCCATCTAAGCTCCTAAAAGAGGTGCTTCCAGAAGTCATAGATCCTCTTCTGACTATTATTAAAAAACCACAACTTGACCCCAAAGAACTAGTTTATTACAGACCAATCTAGATACTAGAAAAGGTAGTATCCTCACAATTATATTGCTTCTTAGAGAATAATGATATCTGTGAGGATTTCCAGTCAGGATTTAGACCGTATCATAGTACTGAAACTGCTCTCATTAGAGTTACAAATGACCTGCTCTTATCATCTGATCGTGGTTGTATCTCTCTATTAGTGCTATTGGATCTTAGTGCTGCGTTCGACACTACTGACCACACCATTGTTTTGCATAGACTAGAAAACTTTTTTGCCATTAGTGAAAGTGCATTAGCATGGTTCAAATCGTACTTATCTGACTGCCATCAGTTCGTAGCAGTGAATGAAGAGGTATCATATCGATCACAAGTGCAGTATGGAGTACCTCAAGGCTCAGTACTAGGGCCGTTACTCTTCACGCTTCACATGTTACCCTTGGGAGATATCGTCAGGAAACACGGTGTTAGCTTTCACTGTTATGCTGATGATGCTTAGCTCTATATTTCTACGTGGCCCGGCGAAACATACCAATATGAAAAACTAACAGAATGCATAGTCGATATAAAAAACTGGATGACAAATATTTTCTTACTGCTAAATTCTGAAAAAAACAGAGGTGTTAATCATCTGATCTAAAACCTCTGCATGTAATAACCTAGAACACTGTCTAAGACTCAATGGCTGCTCTTTCAATTCTTCATCATCAGTTAGGAACCTAGGTGTGCTATTTGATAGCAACCTTTCCTTAAAAAGCCACATTTCTAGCATTTGTAAAACTGCATTTTTCCATCTTAAAAATATATCTAAATTACGACCAATGTCTAATGCAGTAATGTTAGTCCATGCGTTTATGACATCAAGGTTATATTATTGTACTGCTTTATTGGGTGGTTGTTCTGCACGCTTAATAAACAAACTCCAGTTAGTCCAAAATGCAGCAGCTAGAGTTCTTACTAGAACCAGGAAGTATGACCATATTAGCCCGGTTCTGTCAACACTGCACTGGCTCCCTAATAAACATTGTATAGATTTAAAATCCTGCTAATTACTTATAAAGTGGGTTAGGGTTTATAAGTACAGGACAACTAGATGAGCCCCAGATACAGATCCCCTGTAAAGACCTTGTCTCAGATGACCACCGGGACAAGAGCACAGGAACCAGAGGATTCTTCTGCACAATCTGACTTTGCTGCAGCCTGGAATTGAACTGCTGGTTTCGTCTGGCCAGAGGACAACAGAGAACTGACCCCCCGACTGAGCCTGGTTTCTCCCAAGGTTTTTTCTGTCACCAATGGAGTTTTGGTTCCTCTGGCTTGCTTAGTTGGGAACACTTAATATCCAGCGATATCGTTGACTTTCGTCGATTGCACATATACCATTTTAAACTGAACTGAGCTGGATGATGACATCACTGAATTCAATGATGAACTGCCTTTAACTGAAAAATGAATGTTTTCTGTTGTCCTTTTGCATTATTGACACTATTTTTCTATTTGATACTGTAAAGTGCTTTGACATAATCTGTACTGTTAAAAGCACTGTATAAATAAAGGTGACTTGACTTGACTACAGACGCCGCTGTCTGGTTTCATTAAGAACAACTGAATAAAGCCACACCAGTCTGAAACAATATCTGCTTCTGGATAAACTCTTCTTTAATTCACAGGTTAGCACAACAAGGTTACCATCTTCTCTTTCACATCATATCTAGTGTTTCCAAACTTTGGCTAATTAGTTGTGAACTTAATGAGCAACATCAGAAACATAATGAGTCAGCGGTTAATGCAGGAGAGAAAATTGTTCTGAACAATGAGAAACGAGGAGAGTAGTTTGCAGGAGGCAATGCAGATCTCAGACGCTGACGGCAAGTGCTTTCTTCTCTGAGACGATAAACTGTGGACCAATTCTGTGCAGTCAGAAGAGCTGATTTAGTGTGTGTTTGACTCCTCAGATAATGAGATGTGGGACTCCACACAACAACAGGCTGCACCGACCTCTGTCCTCACCTCTCTTTCCTGATCTGAATTATTTTGCATATATCTGTAATTGCTGCATTTTGGTTGTTCTGCTTTCCTCTTCAAACCCTGCTGCTTCTTACCAGAGAAAGTTCTTTCTGTCAGCGTCAGTTCTGCTGGGTTTCAGAGGGAAAAACATCCTAAATGCAGATGATAAAACACAACTAACCATATAATCACGTTTAGTTAGGAGAACAAAAAACAATTAAATGAACGTCAAAGTTTGGTTTAGGGATGTTTTTGAGAAGCGATAGAGGTTTATGGTGTTTTGCAATGTAAACCTGAATGAAAGCCAAACGCTGCTTGTTGAGTGGATGATGATCTAATGTGCATTATTAGATAATACTTGAGTCTAAAAACCTGTCAGCATTCAGAAAACACTCTGAAGAATATGCAGAATATGTTACCCAGAATTCCCTTTTGCCCCCAAAATGAATCAACAGAGAGAGGAAAATAATGCGGCGATGAGAAGAAATGAAAATGCTGTGGTACTGCTCTGAATCTGGCTGCCAAACCACTGAGAAGAAGAGGCAGTAAAGTAACACAACTCAGATGAGCTCAGACGGAAAGTAGAGCAGCAAAAACAATTACCGTAAGTATGAATTATGAATTAGACTCACATGGAGGACGGTGTCAATTATACTCTAAAATCACCATCAGTCCTCCCACTGCTGATGAATCAGAGCGGAGAACAGGTGGGTGTGAGGACAAGAGCTCCGCTTTACAGCCACAGATCACATCAGATCAAAAATAACAAATACATACATAAAGAAAACAAAGATCAAATCAAATCAAATAAAAATCGAATAGTTAATTAAAATTAAAATTAAATAAATATAATACCATAAAAATATAATATAAAATGAACATAAACAGGCTCAACTCAAGTTAAAATTGAATATTAATTTACCATAAATATAAAAAATAAAAAGATGAACAACAATAAAACAATACAAGAATATTAATAAAAACTATATAAATAGAAACAATACTAAAAGCAATAAATAAAATCTACAAAGAGGTTGAATTATTGCATTAATGATAATAATAATAAAACAAAAGAAAAAGAATTGCAGTTAAAATTTTTATTCATTACAAAAAGGCTTTTCCTCCCATCAGAGTGGTAGTTAATTCATCTGAATATTAGTCAACTGACAGCACTAGTTATCATGTAACTATCTCTAAAAGCTCATCTCACGCATAGGTGGCGCATGAGTATGGAGAGCTGTGATGAAGACATTTCCCGTGTGAGACAACACACACACACACACACACACACACACACACACACACACACACACACACACAGTCTCACTGAACTGAAGGAACAGAGCCAGTTGTAGCAGGATCTGAGGAGGCTGCCGTCTGATTGGCCATATGGGAGCGTGTGGGAAAACGCCACGGCCAACAGCGACACGGGAGTCCCATCGCTTTCACACGTCTCGCAGAAACACAACGGCCAAATCACTGCCATCAACAGATCCCCACACCGGCCATGTGCTGCAGTCAACAGACTCATAATAGAGCGGAAGAGACTCTTATAAGTGTGCATTCACCACTGCACCGTTTTATTATTATTCATTCTGCAGCGGATCTCAGGCATGCTGCCAATAATTAAGACGATTCACAAAGCGGACTTCTGATTGGCCGACTGAATGAGTGACAGATGGAGGAAGACTCATCATTTTGTCATTAAGGAGGATGTGCTTGGAAACTCAAAGGCGTCCTGCAGCTGCAGTATTGAGCTCACCGGTTAGTCTGGATCCACCCAGGGGCGCCTGCAGGATTTCTTCCGAGGGTGTGCACAGAGTTCTTTTTTTATGATCAGTGGGAGCAGAACGAATGTGTCACACGTTTTAAACTCAACAAAATGGTAAAATGCATATATCAAGAGCATGCTCACAGATGAAAAAAGAGAACAAAACAGCGTTGAATGAAGTGGATTAGAGCCCTGCACAGGCCTCAAATACAGGCCCTAGCCAGTCTTTTTCCCCCTTTTCCCAAAAAAGCTTATGTATACTGTTTCAGCTATTAAAACAGTTCAGTTTTATATGTAATGGAAAAGTGATTATATTTTGTTTTGTTTTTTATAAAGTTGATTTAGAAAAACGTTTGGAGCATTTTTTGTTCGTTAAATGCAGGTTTTTTGTTTTTTTAAAGTAATGACCAAGCGGTCAGCAGCAGACAGTGAGTTGATGTTTGATCAATTTAGCCTTCTCAAATCATCTTGACTTGCCTAAAATAAAATCTATATATAAAAAAGTTCAAGCATGTGTTAGTTTAAATGTTTAACCTATATAAATGTGCACTATTAGACACATATCCAAGCGTTTGTGCGGAGAGTGGAAGCTGAAGCGCGCTCTCATGGAGGAGTCTGCGTGATCACTTGCATTTTTTCAGTGGACAGTCGAAAAGAGTGGAAACAACTTAAAATGCCCCAATTATGCCTTTCCGAATATTACCTTTCATGCAGTGTTTCATGTAGCTGTATGTGAACATAAACTATCTGCAAAGTTGTGGAGCCAACAGTGCATGATAAATAAAGTTATCGTCTATCAAAAAAATTGCAACGAGTCGTCAGGAACTCCAATCTTATTCTGTTACGGCTCTACGTCATGAAGTAACACATTTGCATAATGTCTGCCCACATTCTACGTTGCCAACTTGCCCGTCCACAAACAGTAAAATTTCTGTGTGGTTAACATCATGTCGAGAAGATGTTTTATCCTATGCTTTGAGAGTAAATTTGTTTTATCACATCTTATAATTACCACAAACTTGTTAACACTTACCACTGAGAAATGTCCTGTTCCAGTCTGGCTTGAGAACCTTGTCTCTTGTCGATCAGTTCTATTGTTTCATCATCAAACTCCGGCTCGAAATGGTAAAGTACAATACATGTACCATGTCTATGACACCTCATTTAAAACCATATAATATTTTAGAAAACAGCACAAATAAGTTAATGTTCAGCTTTTATTTGTATTAAGCCTTCACTGTCAAATAATCGTCTCAGACTCACCTAATTCATATTAATATCTTTAACTTCAAACTATAGGATAATATACACTACCAGTCAAAAGTTTCTGAACAGAAAGATTTTTAATGCTTCTAAAAAATTATCTTCTGTTCACCAAGCCTACATTTATTTGATCCAAAATACAGCAAAAACAGTAACATTTTGAAATATTTTTACTATTTAAAATAACTGCTTTATATTTGGAAATATTTAAAATGTAATTTATTTCTGTGATCTCAAAGCTATTTTTAGCATCTTTACTCCAGTCACATGATCCTTCAGAAGACATTCTTGTATTCTGATTTGCTGCTCAAAAATAATTTATTATTATTTTGAAAACAGTTGTGTATAACTATTTCAGTTTTTTTTTTTTTTTTTTTTTTTTTTTGATGAATAGAAAGTTTAGAAGAACAGCATTTATCTGAAATAGAAATTGTAACATTATAAATGTCTTTATCATCACTTTCAATCAATCTTTGGATCTTTCTATTCATCAAAAAATCCAAAAAAATAAATAAATAAATAAATAAAAAAATATTACTCAACTGTATTAAATATTGATAATCAGTAAATCAGTATATTAGAATGATTTCTGAAGATCATGTGACACTGAAGACTGGAGTAATGATGCTGAAAATACAGCTGCACATCACAGAAATACATTACAGTTTAAAATAAAGCAGTTATTTTAAATTGTACGAATATTTCAAAATTTAACTGTTTTTGCTGTACTTTGGATCAAATAAATGCAGGCTTGGTGAGCAGAATTCTTTAAAAGAAAAACATTATACAAAAAAACATTTTAAAAACCTTAAGAATCTTACTGTTCAAAAACTTTTGACTGGTAGTGTAAGCTGATTATTCTTATAGATTGAAACAAATGTGCTTTAGCAGTATAAAGAGTATGAAAAGTGCTCTGAGTTGCTGCAGAGAAAAAAACAACATGTTGCTGGAGCTGGACTTGAATGCAAGCTGATTGTCTTCCAGCAGGTGGCGCTGTGAGAGGAGCAGAACCAGCGGTTTCTCCAGTAACAGCTATAATCAAAGCAGCTCCGCTTATGAACGCTTCTTTATCAGATAAAATGAAAATGCCATCGAAACTTTTCTGAAGACAGTTCTTTCTCTTCAGAGATACATTCATATAAAACACCTGCGACGTGTTTTGATTTTGAAACATGCAGTGCTCATGTTTATTCAACGAAGTCAAACTCCACAAATAAATCAATGTATGGGGAACACTGGTAATGTGTAACGAAATACCGGAAATGTGTTTAAAAATCATATTACCATTATTGAAAAAAAATATATCGCGATACATATTGATATTGAATTATTGTCCAGCCCTATGTAATCGGTGCATTTCTCTCTAAAGTGAAATGTTTGCGGGGGCAGATCTCAGGTCAGTCTGATGGTGTGCAGAGGTGCGTACAGCCGTACACCTGCAGGCGCCACTGGATCCACCTGACCTCAAATCATTCCTCATCAATATCATTATGATCAGAGCACGTTCATGCATAGAAACGCAGCATCTGTACGCATTCTCATGAGTAAGAACACATCCATCTGCAGCAGAACACTGTAAGTGCACACTTTACATTGATTCTGCAGGAATTCTAGACAAACTCCGAATTGGAGGATGAAGCATCATGTGACCCGACAGATGCTCCGCCCCAATGATCCTCCATCAGGCCAAACACAGTGAGAAAATAACCTTCATCATCATCATCATCATCATCATCATTATTATTACTGTGAGACATTCTCGACTCACGTCCACCGCTGATATACTGGACAACACACGACATGAGCATCCACTTTACTTTGTTAAATATGAAACACCACAGGCAAAACCAATTTTTATGCAATGGTTAATTTTGAGATATTTAGCTGTTTGCTTTTATGTGTGTTTTACCAAACTAGTGGACAGAAATACACTTTTGTGTTTATTTCATTGTATCTGTTTGTGTTTGATTTCAATTACAGTACATATCTTTAAAGAAAGCATTCTCTAAATGAGTTTCTATCTCCACTTACAGCACTTACAGACACCAAACTCAGCTTTCCTCAGGGATTTCTTTATATATCGTTCAACCAATTTATATAACATTTTATTCCTAAAAACATGGTGAAAATGTATTAGTTTCTTTCTGCTGACAGTATTTCCTAATTTATAAAGTGGTAAAAAGAGAAATCCAAAATCCTCTCTGGAAAATCCTAATATACTGTGTAATATATATATATATATATATATATATATATGTATTCTATATATATTATATATATATATATATATATATATATATATTTTTATTTTTTTTTTTTTTTTTTTTTCTGTAGCGTTCCACCTTAATTACATTTAAATATTGTTAAATCAAGCAAAGGCAAACCAGAAGCTCTTTTGGTTGTCAGATCAGAACACAGGTGATTTGCGTTCAGTGATTCCAGCATCTGCTCGGTGACACAGCAGTGATTTATTCACTATAAAGTGACCTGGAGGAGACACAGCAGATCAGCGTCCAGAATAAACCCTTTCCAGAAGAATCCTTTCATGCTGAATTGAAGAGCTTTAATAATTCATGAGGGTTTCTGAGGGAGGAGAGGGGAACTTATCATCACATATAGTGCGCGGATGATAGATGCGCAGCGCTCCTCTCCTCGCCTCCGCGCTGTTAATAATTAAAGCGGGTCACAGCTGCTATCAGAAGCGGCTGTTAAACACAGCGAGCGTGTGCTTTTACAGCCCTCTGTGATTAAATGTTTGTGAGGTCTGTCATTATCAACCACAAACCAACAGGAATAACTGACATCACTCATATTTCTGCTGATCGCACACGGATATGAGCCCATAGACGGACGGACGGACGGACGGACAGATAGATAGATAGATAGATAGATAGAAAAAAGACTCACTGCTTGTGCTGTGTGAATAAATGAATGCATAAAATAATAAAATTCTCCTCTGAGTCTCTCAGGCAGAGAAAAGCAATTTGCCTCTATTGTAACAATAATTATATAATGAAACTGAAGTAGTTCAGTGAATCGTTCAGTGTTTCACATTTTCCTGATTAAAGCAACATGCGTATATTTTTGGCTGATATCTTCGGAGCAGAGCGGCTGAGGAGGAGAGATCGTTTACGCTCGTTTCATCTTCATTAATGCGCTCATAAATAAGTTCAGCCTCCGTCTGCTGTCGGAGGATTTTCAGCGTTTTCTCATCTGCGAATGAAACCCAACACTTCAACCTACGGCAGAAAGCATTAATAATGCCTGTGACTTCATAAAACAAACTATCAATTAGCCGAGCGCCCTCTTCTCTCGTATTTATTACAGTGTGTGAGACTGTAAACGTAGAGCGAGGCTCTCAACAGTAAGGATGATGATCTCCATAACGCCAGCTTCACATGCCGCTCTCTCATATAATATTCATGCTGTGGAGGTTATTATAACTCTTGGCCTTCCTGAGCCGCACATCACAGGCTGCCATCAAACAGAAACACTGCATTTACATCTAATGGAGAGTAAATGAGAGTTATCTTGTGGAGCCATGTATTCTTCAAGAGTCCACACGTGTGCTGAGGATCAGTGGACAGAAGAACTGCATTCACCACGACTTCCTCTGGATGCTCAAACCCATAATCACCATCCGGACGCCATCGCTCGAACAAGCGCTGAACATCTGCGGGAGCCATCAGCAGAGTCTGGATCACTGAAAACACTCCACAATAACCCAGGAGTTTCTCCAGAAACACCACAAACAACTGACCATGAATCTCATGCCACTAGAGATCAGATACAACTCTCTCTGATGCCCCTGACCCGGCAAATTATGGCAAAGCCAACAACCAGCCTTTCCTCAGCAAGCAGCACCCAGACACCTGGAAGCCACATAAAGCAGACATATTTCTTATATGCATGCATTTCAGACTGTATCACAGTGAAACTCGTGATATTATTACTTGTCATGTAGTTTTAGACATGAGGTGTGGTGTTATTCATCAGCTGATGGTGTTTGTTTGTTCCTGCGCAGAGACTGACGATGAACTTGAGCTCAGCTGTGGCTCATTCATGGACAGTTCAATACCAGTGGTGGTCAGTAACAGAGTAGCTTTACTTCGTTAAATTATTATTATTATTATTATTATTATTATTATTATTATTATTATTTTATTCTTTACCTTTAAGAAGTGTTAACTGAAGATGCATATGTGAAAAGGTGTAAGCATGTGTACTTGTTCTTTGGTTATAAAATGAGAAAATGACAATAAACATTTTTAAAAAAGGTAGCCTATATAAAATTGCAAAATCTATCTTTTGGTACTTTTTTACTTAAGTACATAAAAAATCGAGTACTTTTGTACTTTCACTTGAGTAAAACTGAAAAAGGAGAACTTTTACTTTTACTGGAGTGATATTTTACTATACATATCTGTACTTTTACTCAGGTACTTGATTTGTGTACTTCGTCCACCACTGTTCAATACACTATAACAGAGAAATAAATAAAGAGTGATTGAACGGCCTGCGTGCTAAAGCTACTGCTGACTGATCATCTGCACACCACCCAGGGCTACTATAGCTGACACCACACACACACACACACACACACACACACACACACACACAAAAAAAAAAACATTAAGTGCTAATTGAAAAATATATAATACTAAAAATACTTAATGTACAGTACTAAAATATTTAAAACTGATATAAAAATGAAGAGAACTATATTACAGAAAAGTTCATATCACACAGTGCCAAAATTATCACAGTTAACAATATTATATAATATTATGGAGTATTGTTAAAATGTGGTGGAAATGTTCAAAAAGTACTGATGCGTACAATAATAATAATAATTTTACTTGCATAAATGTTAAATGCAAGTAAAAGGATAACATTAATAACCAGATGATTTTAAATGAACAAATTATGTTGGGTGAAGAAAAAACAAAACAAAGTGCCAGCTTTCATGTTCATTCAGTTCATCTGACGATCCGGAGCTTCTCAAATCACTTCTTCACCAAACAAAAGCACTGTTTCCATCGTGAATGTGTGCAGCCCGAAGCCTGCAGCGTTTGTGTTTAATATCTCATCTAAATGATTCCTCGCTGGTTATATTTTAACTCTCTCATTAGACTGGAGCTAATGAAGCTCTGCTTACGAGCCACGAGCGCACGCGACGCGCAGCAGGTACAGCGTCAGACACACAGTAATGAGAAACTAATGTCCTCACGCAGAGACGCTCTGCCCAGAACTTAGCTGAGAGCGATTAGCACGCTAAACTCACAAGAAAACTTGGAGAAGATGCCGATGTTTCCAATGGAAGCAACAGAGGAAGATTCATCACGCGGTCAGCAGCGCTGCGGAAAACACCGACTCCAGCTTCATCAACACCAAACCCAGCGACTTCTTGTGGAGATTATTAATAAATGTGAGCGCTGGAGTGAAGAGGACTGAACGCGTCAGCACAGAGTTCCTCTCAAGCGCTCCCTCGAGGACACACACACACCTCTGGCTTCTCACAGAAGACGTCTTCATCTGGAGCTGTCAATCACAGCGAAGGCCAGCCATTTAATAAAACACACTTCTCGGCCCGGCTGCAGATGAATTAAACATCATGACCTTCAGAGAATACGCTTCAGTTAGAAGAGCGAAGCCCAAATGAAAACAACACTTTGTTTAACATGAAAGAACAACAGAACATCATTCCCACTCAGTGCAGCTCTAATATTACAAGCAGACGAACATGTTCTCGCATTCGGAGCGAGTCTGGGGACTTCACCAGCAGACACGTGACCTGGCCTGAAACCAGAAGAAGAAGAAGAAGAAGAAGAAGGAGAAGAAGAAGAAGACGAAGAAGAAGCAGCAGCATTGCAGCTGTCTATCTATCGATCTATCTATCTATCTATCTATCTATCTATCTAGACAGACATAGATAGATAGATAGATAGATAGATATTTCCCAATTTGTTCACTTTAAAAAAAAAAAAAATACAAAAGAAATTACAGGCATGAAAAATAAAACCTGTGCAAAAATTACTATTTTTAAATGAAAAATAAATAAATAGATAAAAAATAAACAAAACAAAACATAATAATAAAAAATTCTAAATATTAATAATTTTTATTCATAAAAAATGTATTAATGAAAATAATACATTTTATTAATAAATATTAATAAAAATTCAGTATTAATACAAATCTCAGTGATACTCAAAATAATATTGATATTAACACAATAATAATAATAATAATAATAATAATAATAATAATAAATTGTGAAAGAAAAAATAGCATAAGAAAAGCATAATCTGCTGCAGAGAGAGACAGAGACTGCTGAGACGAGCAAAGAATAAATAAAAAAAAAAGTTGATCAGAGGAAAATTAAACTGCACTGAACCTTGTAAACAAATATTTCAACAATGTTTAACCGCCTTTACAAGGCGACAGGGTCAGTGTGCTGTGAAATAGTGCTGCAGCGTCGCCCGGAGACTTATTTTACGAGCCGCAGACTTCAGGGGAAAAAAGAATAAAAGAATGAAACAGAGAAAGAGAAGCCTCTGCAGCGAGCTGCACGTCATGTTAACCGCAGCGCTACAGACGGATGCGTTCACCATCAGCTGCTGAATCCTGCGCTCTGATTGGTCGGAGCGAGTGTCAATCACATAGAGCTGAGGGCCGGCCGACGGCGGCGTCATGGCAACAGGTTCAGCTCAGAGGCTGCACTGAAGTACAGTCATTCAGTCCCAGAATGCCTTGCTTCTACAGCATCAGAGAGACTCTACAGTCTGAGATGTGTTTCCAGATCACTTCTGAAGACTTTACACAAAGCACTGAAATCAGTGGCATGATCTCTGATCTCAGCTCCCTGCACTGATCTGGAGTTTGATTTGAGTGTGAACCGTGTCTGACACTGATTCAGACTTTAGGACTTAAGCGCTCCATTAGCTTTGCAAAAAAAAAAAAATGTATCACAGTTTCCACAAAAATATTGTGCAGCACAACTGTGTTCAACACTGATAATAATCAGAAGTATTTCTTGAGCAATGAGCAGTAAATCATCATATTAGAATGATTTCTGAAGATCATGTGACACTGAAGACTGGAGTAATGATGCTGAAAATACATCTGCACATCACAGAAATAAATTACACTTTAACAGAGATTCACACAGAAAACAGCTGTTTTAAATTTTAATACTACTTCAAAAATGCAGATTAGAGCATAAGAGTCTTCTTTCAGAAACATTCCCTAATCTTATTCCAATTTTTGACGTGCACACACATACACACACACACACACACACACACACACACACACACACACACACACACACACACACACACACACACACACACACACACACACACACAGGCTACGTTTACATGACAATAATGTAGTCAAAAGCGGAAAAGTTTTTCTTGCATTTTTAAAAAAGTTTCACATATACACATACTATACATACAACATTTTCAGAACGATTCATGTTTACACATATCCGTGAAACTGGCTAAAAATGCTGTATGACGTATGTCAGGCCAGTAGATGGCGCTGTCACCTTGTTAGTAAACAGTATCTGTAGGGAAGTGACGATTATATGTTGTATATAATGCGTCTCTGCTGTTGGTTATAATATTGGTGATGTAAATCCACGCTTTGCTGAAGAAGCGTTAGCAAACACTTGAGCAGCAACAACAGTACCATCTACTCCGCCACTGTTGTGTATGTTTGTTCGCACTTGCCTTTAAAATCAACATGTACTGCGCGTGTCTACATACCTAACACGTACTACGCATGTGCATGATGTCATTGTTTCAAAGATTGGGTGTTTACACGGAAACGATAACGATGCCGTTTCCAAAAATATGAATTTTCAGTCCCCAAAACGCTGTTGTTGTGTAAACGAATAGGCAAAATGCATAAAAAGTTTCCCGATTTTGGCTGAAAACATTGTCGTGTAAATGGCCCCACACACTCACACACACACACACACACACACACACACACACACACACACACACACACACCTCAGAGCTGTCTCATGTCTGTTAGAGAGCTGTTTGCTCTTCAGCACTAAACGCGTCTCTCTAAATGACTCCACTGAACCAGCATGAGTGTGTGGAGCAAATAAATAGTGCATGTCCTGAGGTGTGCATGCGTGTGTGAGTGAGTGTGTGTGTGTGAGTGTGTGTGTGTGCAGGTCATCAGATCATGTGTGAGTCCAAGTCAAACCATCTGCTGTGTTTTCAGACGCTCTCAGATCACCTGCACAGATCAGAGTGAGCGCACGCTGTGTGTGTTAATGCAGTGCTGCTGGACAGACGAGCGCAGGTGAAGCCACCGCTCCCTGCCCACACACACACACACACACACACTCTCGCTGTGTGCCAGAGGAACAGAGCGGTGGCGTTCCTGCAGGAAACAGGATTATCTGGCACTCTGGAGGGACTCATCTCCACACGGCACCTTTGTCTCACAGAAAAACCTGTTTACATGCATCTCTGCCACAGAAATGAGGGGAATTAGCGATAGAAGATGCCTTTGAAGTCGTTCTGGCAGAGATCAGGGCAGTTTGTTTCTCGGTCCAGTTTGTGTCTCATGAGCGTGAATCTCTCTGAATCTGCCACTGATTTAGTTGGACCATCCTCCTACACTAAAAATTCACACACACAAACTATTTACATCCATACCATCAACATGTGACCATCATTCTCATTCTGCCTTAATTGCGCTGCCTCCATTACAACCAGGGACATTTCCAGAAAATCGTTTTCTAGAAGCTTCATCCTGTCTGTTTCTCTACAGTGGAGCTGCCAAACTAGAGCTCCATGAAATCCAAATTGCATTTTTTTTTCTTTTCAATTTCATGTTTTCTGGACTCAGATGGCCATTGTAACAGTCTTGTGACCAAAGATAGCCTGCAATCATATTCTGGCAGTGTCAGAAGTTCAGCATGTTCATTGCAGAGTGTGTTTGGAGTTACGACCCACGTTTACTGACCAACCAGTAAAAATGTGACATGAAATCAACACAACATTCTACACACTGCACGATTTTAGCAATCCTGTAAGATCATTGCTCAGACCTTACGATGATGACACCTATTGAGTCGTAGGCTACGACGCACGTGTCTACAGAAGAATAAAACATCATTAGCATGCGCTAGTGGTAAACAAAAAGAGCATAATGAATCACACTTTGACAGCTGTAGTTTTTATGTGTGCTGAAAAAAAGTGGAAGCGGAGAAAGAGGAAGAAATAAGAGCTTGAGGTAAGCAGTTTTATGTTTTAGCACCATGTCGTGCTGATTCCATGTCGTGTATTATATACTTAGGCTACATTTTTTAACAAATAATGTATTGCAACCATACAGGCTAGAAAAGAAAGTTTTCAAATAAAGAAACCTTGGTGGGCTGATTCTGCTGCCTGAATCTGTAGGCTAATATAATATATACTGTAAATAATAAGGTCCAAGTTTAAGAAAATGCTAGAAGTGATGAACTAAATGTACCTCTCTCTCTCTCTCTCTCTCTCTCTCTCTCTCTCTCTCTCTCTATTTAACAGCATTCATTTAAAAGACGTCTTCCCTCAGGTATTCATGTCTGGAGGTCATATGGCGTATCCTGCAAATACGGGACAAACTGCGTTCCGTAGGCTATAGCTTTCAAACGGGACGCTTCTTTGATGCCTTAAATACGGGCTGATTCCACATTATACGAAACAGTCAGCAACTCTAGTCATCATTAACCTACAGGCGGCACTCTGCAGTAATAAATGAAAAGAGCAGGGCTGCTGTGAGTGCAGGCAGCTGGACAGCATACTTCAACCCAGTGGCATGACGGCACGCGGCCTTCGCAGCCCAAAAAACAGACCGGCCCACCAGGAATCCTCCCGGTGCTCCCAATTAGCCCATCAGGGCCTGGCTTAAAGGGATAGTTCACTGAAAAAATTTAAATTCTGTCCGCATTTACTCACCCTCAACTTCTTCCAAATTAGAATAGACTCAGTGAGTGAGTTTCTTCTGCTGAACACAAAAGAAGATATGCTATAATAATAATAATAATAATAATAATAATAATAATAATAATAATAATTATATATATATAATAATGTTGGTAACCAAACAGCTGACACCACTGACTTCTATAGAATGAAAAATAAATAAATATATTTATTTATATATATAGTCAATGGCTACCAGCAACTGTTTGGTTACCAGCAAACTTCAAAATATCTTGTATGTTCGACAGAAGAAAGAAATTTGATTCAAATGTTCAAATACCGAGTTTTGCGTGTCATGTATGTGTGTGTGTGTGTGTGTTTGTGTGTGTGAGAGAGAGAGAGAGAGAGAGAGACAGGGTCACATCACAGAGTCAGCTGTCTTAACCGTCCATGGCTTGTGTACTGCAAACACATAGGAGCTTCATCACTGTGTCTGTCACTGACTCTGTTCCTCTTTCAGCTTGAACTGATGGTAAAACTAAGAACATTATTAACTGTCTTTACATTTATTTTGAAAGATGAAGCTCAGGATTATGGAAAGGGGCGTTACATTTCCGTCGAGTGTTTGTGGTGTTCCGCCAATCACAATGCACTGGGTCAGCTGGCCAATCAGAGCAGACTGTGCTTGTCAGAAGGAGGGACTTTGTAGAGAATGATGCGTTTGAGAGAGGCGGGGCACAGAGGACCTACAATAATGTACAGTATTTGAAAAATAATGTGTTTTGAACATGAAAGCATGTCAGCATATTCTGTTACACCAAATACACAAAATAATGATCTTTAAAAAAAGCATCATATGACCCCTTTAAATACATCTTAGTAATCACAACCACGCCTAACCAATTCAAAATATGTTTAAATTAAAATGTTTACATTTTACAATAGGGGCCCGTGACATTTTAAATTCTAAATTGGTTGGATTAAATTTTCTGGATATGTAATATTTGAACTAATTATAATCAGAAACCGTGGGAAACAAACGAAGACGTAAATCATTGACATATCAATCTTTTAAAATATAATCAAACAAAAATGAAGATTGTAGGCACCTCATCTTGTCTTCTTCTCGCACCCATAGAACCACTTGTGAAGTGGTTAAAAGCTACAGCAGAAGTTGTGAAATTTGGCACACAGATAGAGACAGTCTGAGCATTAACCACAGAAAACCTCTCTACCTCAAACTCTCCCACTGTCCAAGACTGCACTCATGTTTATGCTAACAACTTCGTCAAAGCTTCAGAAACAGCTGCAGACATGAAGCACTAAACCACCAACACAAAGGCAAGCACTACTAACGGAAAAAGATAAATACAATAAATACACTGACATAAAACATCCTCATTTCAAAATCAGATAAATTCTCCACAACCGATCCTTAAAAACCAGCCAACCTGACTCAAACCCTCATCTACATCGACAAACACTAAAAAAACACGCAGCGAGAGCCCGAATCACTCAAAGATGAACGGGCAGCGAGAGCCCAAGGTGAGCGAATCACTCAAAGATGACGTGAAGGAAAACATCAGAGTGAACAGCATTTACAGACAACAACAGGCTGCCAGCAGAACGAACAGCAACCGATGAATTATTGAGGGCTACTTGGAAAGAAGAAAGGAAGACTGAAATGATTTGTCTTTGAAAAACACAAATAGCCGGAGTCCTGAACGCCACACACGCTTATCTTCATCAAAGGGAAAAGCAATGGGCGAACAAATACTCATATCAAACAAAACACGTGTAGTGAAGAGTCCCAGCCTGAGGGAAACACACCGCGGTAAATGAGACGTATCGCAGTAAATGCAGCTGTTAAACAGAAGCACTCAGATTCTCTGAAGAGCAGAAACGTGTTTGCTGACACTCTCAAAGAACACACGCCACGCTGGGTTCAGAAACGTGTCAGCAGGCTTTTAATAATGCAGGTTAGTTAGACCACAGGTTAACTAGTTACCTGACTAATATGGGAATGAAGGTCTGATACACACGATGGGGAAAGAACGCTCACAACGTCTTTTGACCTCAAACCTCCTTCCAGCGGAAGAAGCGGTCTGACTGGGTTTCACTGTCTGAATCTCTTGACATTGACGGCTGGGGAATATTAATGAGTTAATAAGACCAGGACTGGTGGGATAAAGCGTGTGTGGGATCTTCTCGCTCCTCTCGCACGCCGTGGTCTCATTGTCAGGGCAGGATAGTTTGACCACAAGGTCAGTGAGCTGCTAAATCCAATTAAATCCAATTACACAGCAGCCCCTGCTCTGAAAGAGAGTTATATCTGTGTGTGTGCGTGTGTGTGTGTGTGTGTGTGTGTGTGTGTGTGTGTGTGTGTGTGTGTGTGTGTGTGTGTGTGTGAGTGATCCCAGCAGGCCCCAATCCATCCGAGGTCTGTTCAGTCATAAGAGGCTCAGTACCAGAGACGGAAACCCTGGAAAAATCAAGGTCTGCTCTGACATGCTGGGACCGAACGAATGCAGCTCTGCAGAAAGGACACACTGACCTACTCAAAGCAATAAACACGACACCGCTGACAAACACTGCACGAGTCTGATGCTGGATGCCAGGAGAAACTGAGCTGGATCATCTGATGTGTTTGCCGGAGTTACTTCATTTCATGACAACAGTACAGATCATAACTTATTTTTGTTATTAGAAATAAGAACAAAGTTGCAAATAACAATAACAGGACAAGCTTGTTGTTTGATTAACATGAATGACACAGACAGCAGCAGGTTTATTAGGCTGCTGTCACTTTAAGACCTAAAGCACAGATCCACGCGTTTATGTTCATTCTGATATTATTCTGCGACTGTTTGACTGTTCACAAACAATAAACTGTGAAAGAGATCTGAACTGATAATAGTGTGCACTCTTTCTGCATGTGCTTCAGGTGAGGGTCAGTCAGTGCATGCATTGCACTGAATGCATTTTCAAGCATTATTATTGCACTTAATCTTATTTGAACATCAAGCACCTCCTTTCCTTTATGTTCATGCATGTTTCTTTATCACTTTAACATGTCAAAAATGAACTATGTGGATAAATTTACATACCAAAATAGTGAACTCTCTATTGACACATTGGGCCCTATCATACACCCGGCGCAATGCGACGCAAGGCGCAGCTCAAGTGTGTTTGCTAGTTTCAGTCCGGTGCCGTTCGCATTTTCCCGTCCAGCGCAACATCGTTTAATTAGCAAATGCATTTGCCCCCATGGGCGCGCTGGTCTAAAAAAGAGGTGTGTTCAGGTGCATTGCTATTTTAAGGAGCTGAAAATAGACTGTGCCATAGACCAACTCAAACCTGGTCTAAAGTCTGGCACTTTCTTTGTCATTTAAAGAGCGTGTTAGTATAGGCGGGTCCACAACGCGCGTACACGATGCTTATTAAACACAGGGACGCACAGCAACACACAAACATGCCAAATATTAAAAATTTAAGGATTGCAATGCATAAGAAATTTTTGTAGGCTAATTAAATATAAAAATGCCTACATGATATGACATAATGGATAGTCATCGCATGTATCAGAATTAGGCTCTCACACGAGCAGCTCCGTTTCATCTCAGAGACGCGTTCGGTCTTTGCGCTTGCCAAATTCCGCCGTGTAAATAGCAAATCCGTCATGGCACGAGCGTAACTGGCTCTTAAAGGGAATGGAAGATGAGACTCTGATTGGTTTATTGCACGTTACGCCCAAAAAACACATATTGCTCATTAAGAGAATAGGGACAACCCATTTAGACCATGCGCCCGGGCGCCCCAACCGTTTTTCCGTCGTTAAAATAGCAAAAGTGGATTTGGACACGCCCTGAGTGCACCTGTGCCGTGCGCTTTACACTTTGCGTTTAGATCATTAAAATAGGGCCCTATATATTGTTGCCACGGTATACACATTCTGTCGATAGCGGACACTGAATTAGCTTCTGTTCAGAAGATATTAGCCACACTTTCAGAAATATAACATTAAATGAGTTCAATGAGTCGAGACCTTTAAACTGCTACTGAGTGAATATGTGTGTGAATCTACAGCATCTGTACAGTGAATTTGTCCAACAAGACTGGGCCTTCAGATCCTTCACATGCTGTACAGGCTTCAGATTCCTCATGAGACGCACTGAATAACATTACGTGACGCACATGTGACCAGATGCTAGAGAGAAACAGCAGCAGAGAATCAAAACATGAGCTCATACAACACAAATTGCTCACTTTCAACCTAAAATATTAATTTAAAACAACCTAGATTACTGTAAATAAAGGAGGCTAGAGTTCTGAGTAAGAACATTATTTTGTGTATTTAGTGTAATGCAATGTGTTTATGCCAGGGTTGTCAAACTCAGTTCCTGGAGGGCTGCAGACCTGCTCTGACACACATACCATGTTGTTTTCAAATAACCCTGAAGGACTTGATAAGTTGGATCAGGTGTGTTTAAATAGGGTTAAATCTAAACTCTGCAGGGCTCTAGCCCTCCAGGAACTGAGTTTAACATGCCTGGTTTATAACACTCCAAAGAGAAAGAAAGACTTGAAATCACATCCTAACCCTAACCCCTTCAAATACACCATCTGTCTCTCTGCAGAGGAGCAGAAGTTACAGACGCCTGCGACTGACCGACTGACCAACCGACCAACCCTGCACGAGTGTGTTACGATTCCCAGCAACAATACACATGAGAAACACCAGCTGGAGCACGAGTGTGTGTGTGTGTGTGTGTGTGTGTGTGCGTGTGTGTGTGTGTGTGTGTGTGTGTGTGTGTGTGTGTGAGAGTGTGTGTGTGTGTGAGTTTTTTTTGTCTTTTCTAATTTTTTAACTCCTCTTATCGTGCTCTGCCAGACCTGCTCGTCTTCCCACAGGCTGTCCATCACACACGCCGCGCGAAATGTCAGCGAGCGAGCGAGCAAGAGAGAGACAGAGAGAGAGAGAGAGAGAGAGAGAGAGAGAGAGAGACTCTAAAAATGAGCTCCTGAAAAATTATAAAAGATTAAGCCTTAAAAAGTAAGACAGAGAGTTAGATAATGACAACAAAAAAGTAAAAACAACAGAGGAACAACTTGGATTCAGGTAAAGACAGATTTTTCTTCCAGAAAATACATTTTAATGCAAAAAAGAAGACTGGAACCTCTGGATTAGCATCTGGCTACTGGATTTTCCCTCCAAAACTTTTAAGGCATCTTTTAAGGAACTACAACTGAAAGACATTACTTAATTGTTGATCTTCAATTGCTAAACAGAGAGGTGAGCTCTATCTTGTATAAAAAATTAACAACAACTGTATATTTAATTTTATTCAAGTAAAATCTCATCATCAAAAGCTAAAAGCTAGCGCTAGCTGCAGTTCTGGCTCAGTTCCCAGTCTGATCACCATGGCAACCCTGGCACAAACAGACTGCAGGGAGGTGTGTTACCCAGAGAAGTGCAGAAGTGTGCAGGCACGGAAAAAACACAAAGAGACAATCCTGATGTTCTGTATGCTGACTACATTCAATGGAATACAGGCATGTGTTTAAAGAAGGAATAGGCCCAATGTACACCTGGCCCACCACCACCACATCGGCCTCCAACACCTGAGAGGTGGAAGATTAACCATTTGTGAAGATGAAATGCTAGACACAGACAACCCCATTCTCACTATAACCTACTACACTAAAGGCACCTTCCTACTGCAAGGCAATGAAGCAAGCCTAAATTAATTTGCTGAAAGCCAGAGTCGAGAAGAGGAAGGTCCAGTGAATCCTCCACCTTCAACATCCGAACGTCGACTGAGAGACAGTTTAGCCCTACTAGAACAGGACTTTACTGAATTCAGAGAACACACTCCAGCAAAACTCTCAGACACACACATTTACAACACCAGCTCCTCCATCACCGAAATCACAAGAGCTGTCAGAGAACTACAGGAAGAAAACCGAACTCTCCCCTTACAGCTATGCAAACTAGAGGAGGACACAGAGGAAAAAGAAGAGAACTTCACCAGACAGCTGCAAGAAATGAGAGAACAGTTACAGGAAAACAAAAAAGTTAAAACACTTCACTACAATACAGCTCCTAATACAAACAAAACAAAACAAACAAACAAAGAAAACATACACACACATCAACAAAGGCCTCACCCGCCCAGCCTCCAGAATCTGATCCAAAAAATCCACTCCAAATCGACTCATCACAAACTATTCCCACACCAAAAAGTCACTGCAAAGCGGTGTAGCACAACAGGCCGTGCCCACCAGATCATCAGAGACTTCACAGGACACCTCTCATGTATTATCATTCACACTGGGACAAACGACCTTCACTCACTGTGTAATACTGCTGATGCTGTGAGGAAAATGGCAGAAATCACTAGCAAAATGTTCCCAGAATCCCGAATCATAATCTCCACGCTTCTCCCAAGACACGACACACCACCACACATCATCAACAGCATCAATGCTTAAATTTCCCATGGCTGTTCTGTGCTCCCCAATGTACACCTGGCCCACCACCACCACATCGGCCTCCAACACCTGTATGATGGACTCCACCTGCACAAAGATGGAGTGTATATTTTTGCAAAGACCCTAAAGGATGCAGCCCTGGGCCAAATTCCAGTATAACCAAGACACTTGCTACCAACTCCAGAATACCACTGGCCCAGTCACCCCTACATGTCCAGACATCCCCCTCCGGTCCGTTGAGGAAAGACATCGCCTGGACAAACATCACACGTCGTCCACCACACCCACCAATGGCTCCCCACGCACCTGTAAACCAGCAGCCACCAACTTCACATCCACCTGCTGCCCAACAAACCCCAGTGAGAAAGAAGAAACCAAAAGCCACCCCACACCAAGAGAAGCCCCCACAGCTGAGAGCACAGAGCTATACTGTACATTCTCACAAGTTATTCTCTCTGTCTTACAAAATAGATTTATCTTTGATAATACTAAAGCGTTCATTTCATATAAGTTGTTGGAATATTCAGGGTCTTCATTCTTCAACTTTTGGTTCTAAAAGCACAGACCCAGATTTTCTGAAAAATATCAAAAATGCTGATGTTATCATTCTCACCGAGACCTGGTGTAGAAATGATGCGCTTACCTACTGTCCCTCAGGCTACTATGAAGTAACTGTGCCCTCAGTTAAATTAAGTACAGTGCATCGTGGACGAGACTCAGGAGGAATTCTGGTGTGGTACAGAGAGGATCTGGCCAAACACATTTCTATTATTACATTTGGAAAATTTCACTGCTGGTTAAAGCTAAACGAACAAATTGGCATTTCAACCACTGACAAATATCTCTGTGCCATCTATATTCCCCCAGCAGAACCCCCTTACCATGATGAGGAATACCTGAACAACATCCACACAGAGATCAGCCGTTTCCAGGCCCAGGGAAATGTGCTGCTGTGTGGAGACTTTAATGCAAGAACTGGATCTGAACCCGATAACATAGATCACATAGATCCAAAGTCTCAATCAATCAGAGGGTCAGAGGGTACTCTTTAGAGAGGTTCACGTGTTGTTTTAGGGAGATGTTCAGGTCTTGGAGCTAGTGTAGCTGACTACGCCATCACTGACATGGACCCCTCCTCCTTCAGTTCATTCACTGTCAAACAGAAAACTCCACTTTCTGACCATAACCAAACTAACATTTATATTAAAACAAATCACACACCAGAACAAAACAAGCTGGAAACCTCCTAAATGTATCAGGTCCAGCAGAGATACAAACGGACTCCAGACAGCGCAGAAAAATTCATCCGAGCCCTGAATTCTGAAGAATTGAAGAATCTAATCACTATATTTATGAATAAAAAAATTTAAACTAAATATGGTATTAATTTGGCTACAAATGACATCAATCACATATTTCAAAAAGCAGCATATTTAAGATAATTTTAAAAGAAAGGCAAAACATTCACAAAAAAAACAAAAGATGAAAAATGGTTTGATTCAGACTGCAAAACATTAAGAAAAAATGAATGATTGAAAATGATCAAATATGAAACACGAAGAAACATACAACACAGACATAAGAAGTGAATACTGTTCAAGATTAAAAAAATACAAAGACACAATTACAGCAAAAAAGCAACACCATCTGACCAAAAGTTTAGAAGAAATAGAACATTCAGTAAATCAAAATCAGTTCTGGGATATGTGGAATAATCTGAGCACAACAAATCCACAAGACCAATACAAGATGGAGAAATTTGGACAAAACATTTTGAAAATTTATGTAAAGAAATCCCACCAAAACAACTCAATGACGATTATGATCTGATCAAACAAAATCTACAAACTTACGAAGACACGATTAAAAATAATCAAAATCCACTTGACTTCCCGAACTCAGAAGCTAGAATTGGCAGACAAACTCAAAAAGCCAAAAATGTAAGAAATATTGTGGTCCTGACAGCATTCTGGGTGAAATGCTGAAACACAGCACACCTGAGATTCAGACAGCTGTACTCAAATTATTCAACACTGTACTTAGTTCAGGCTGCTTTCCTGGTGTAGAGGGTAAAGGTTTTGACATTATAAAATCAATGTATTCAAACAACAAATGTGCAGTACGAATTAGCAACAAACATACCGAACTCTATACCCAGAAAAGAGGAGTGCGGCAGGGCTGTAGCCTGAGTCCAACGCTGTTCAACATCTACATTAATGAATTAGCGGTGCAGTTGGAACAGTCTACAGCCCCTGGACTCTCTCTACAAGACAAGAACATCAAGGTTTTGCTGTACGCAGATGATCTGGTGCTGCTGTCATCCACCCCACAGGGACCTCAGCAGCACCTGGACCTGCTGGACAACTACTGCCAGAACTGGGCCCTGGCAGTAAACCTCAAAAAGACCAACATTATGGTCTTTCAGAAGAAGCCCAGATGTCAGGAACACAGATACCAGTTCAGTCTAGAACACACGCTGCAGTACACTTACCTCGGCCTCATCCTCACTGCATCGGGGAGTTTCAGTTCGGCAGTGAATGCTCT
>NC_056603.1:1563215-1578215 GCF_018340385.1 Cyprinus carpio | reverse complement strand
AATCCTGGCAGCAGTGTTCTGGATGAGCTGCAGCTGTCTAATGGTCTTCTTGTGAAGGACGGTGAGGAGACCATTACAATAGTCCACCCTGCTGGTTATAAAGGCATGAACAAGTTTCTCTAAGTCTTGACTGGAAACAAAACATCTAATTCTTGCAATGTTGTTTTAGATGATAGTATGCTGATTTAGTTACTGCTTTGACATGACTACTGAAATTGAGGTCTGTCTCCAGAATCACACATTACTCAGCAGAGTAGGACAAATTGGGCTGGCGAGCCTGTTCCCATGAAATGGGTGTTCAGCAAAAACTTCACATTTAATCACAAATTCAAATAATACAGTTTTCTCCTTGTTTAACTGAAGACAATTTTGGCACATCCAACTGTTAATTTCATCAATGCATTGGCAGAGGGAATCAATGGGGCTGTAGTCATTTGGCGATAAGGCTAGGTAAATCTGTGTATTATCAGCATAGCTGTGATAGGCAATTTGGTTCTTTCTCATTATTTGACTTAGTGGGAGCATATACAGGCTAAACAAGAGCGGTGCCGGAATTGAGCCTTGTGGGACTCCGCATGTCATGGACGTCCACTTAGACTTATGCTCTCCTAGACTCACATAATAACCTCTCCCTTCTAAGTATGACCTGAACCATTTGAGTACCATGATGACACATGATGACATGAAACATACCAATTTGAAAAACTAGCGGAATGCATAGTCAAAATAAACAACTGTATGACAAATATTTTCTTACTGCTAAATTCTAAAAAAAAAAACAGAGGTGTTAATTATAGGACCTAAAAGCTCTGCATGTAATAACCTAGAACGCTGTCTAAGATTTGATGGCTGCTCTGTCAATTCTTCATCATCAGTTAGGAACCTAGGTGTGCTATTTGATAACAATGTTTCCTTTGAAAGCCACATTTCTAGCATTTGTAAAACTGCATTTTTTCCATCTCAAAAAACAAACTATATCTAAATTACGGCCTATGCTCTCAATGTCAAATGCAGAAAAGTTAATCCATGAGTTTCTGACGTCAAGGTTAGATTATTGTAATGCTTTATTGGGTGGTTTTTCTGCATGCTTAATAAACAAACAGTTAGTCCAAAATGCAGCAGCTAGAGTTCTTACTAGAACCAGGAAGTATGAACATATTAGCCTGGTTCTGTCAACACTGCACTGGCTCCCTATCAAACATCATATAGATTTTAAAACCTCGCGTATTACTTATAAAGCCCTGAATGGTTTAGCACCTCAGTATTTGAATGAGCTCTTGTTACATTATAGTCCTCCACGTCCGCTCCGTTCTCAAAACTCTGGCAATACCAAAAGATCCTCACTGACAAATGGCCACAACGAGCCACATCAGCAAGAGATCTGCTCATTCACAGACACAACAAACCCTCATTAAACCACAATCAGTGTGTCACAATCTTAGTGCACCTAAAGTAACCCTAGGCAATATTACCTCATCTGTGAAGCCTTGGGTAACAAATCTGGGTGTTAGCTTCGACTACTAGAGGAAGGTAAACACATTCTATCTAGTTGAAATTTTGAAAAAGTAATTCATGCTTTTATTACATCTAGATTGGACTACTGCAATTCACTGTATGTAGGGAATAACTATCCAACACTAACACACCTCAAAATACATCAAAAAGCATCTTAAAGTCCTCCAAAAAACTCCAAAGAAACGGGAGCATTTTACACCGGTTTTACGTTCTCTACACTGGCTATCCGTGTGCTATCGAACTAATTTTAAAATTCTTCTTTTAGTGTTTAAATCATTAAACGGTCTGGCCCCTACCTATCTTTCTGACTTATTGACTGAACATCGGCCCCACTTGTCTCTCCGGTCGTCCAACCAGAGATTATTATGCATCCGTAAGTCAAGGCTGAAATACAAGGGTGACCACACTTTCTCGGTAGCTGCCCCTAGATTGTGGAATGCCTTGCCCCTCTGTATTAGATCTGCACCTTCACTATCTGTTTTTAAATCTATGTTGAAAACTTACCTTTTTGATTTGGCGTTTTGAAACTGAGAATTTCCTACTGTACTCTTTTATAGTATTATTTTGTATTGTCTTATTGAAATGTTTTTTATTGTTGTTGTTCAGCACATTGGTCAACCCATGGTTGTGTTTAATAGTGCTATATAAATAAAACTGACATATATATATATATGTGTGTGTGTGTGTGTGTGTATAAACAGTATATATAAAAGTATAAACAGTATTATATAAAAGTATAAACAGTAATGTTATAACAAGAAATGTAAAGCATAAGACTTGGATATGAGTCTGGATGTGTTTGTGCACATTCAGAAATAAAATTGGTTTCAGGAGCATTTAAAGAAGGATGTGAGATATTAAGAGTGTGAGACGGGTTTTCTGACTGACTGACTCTCTCTCTTGTGTTTGATCAGAGTGTCTCTCGCCCACACTCTGTCTCTCGCTCACACTCAGTGACTGACTGAATCACTCATAATCCAGTTAAAAACCATCAGAAACCTTCCGCTGGACTGCGAGAATGAGAAATAAATGAGTCATGAGCTGCAGCTTTATTCAGTTTACAGGAAAACTCAGCAGCTCTGCGTAAAACTGAACAAACTCTGATGTTGCAGTCATCCTCCATACAGGACACTAAACGCATTCATGAACCGACAGATGTGCCACGACATGCCTGTGGGAGGAAGTGACCTCAGAAACCGCTGCTGCGCTTCCTGTGCTGAGATCAATAATACTGAGAAACTCAATCAATGATTCACTTCAGCGCACACACAAGATCCAAACCTGGAAAACAGACACACACACACCTAAAAATCATTAATTTAACCAATAACTCAATTAACAACATGATCCGAGTCTCACTGATTCAAATAAATGCAAATAATCTAAGCATGCTTGAATCTAAAGAATTGACTGCAGCGGAAATCATTATAATAAAAATAAATGTACAAAATTTACACAAACCAGAGCTCCATGTTGAGTTCATTAACCGGAGTGATAAACCATTCATCTGAACCTGTGAACACGCAAGGCCTGTGGAGTTTATTCCTGACGTGTTCTCAGTCTAGCGTGATCGGGGCTGAAGCGTGTAAACAGTGACACACACGTGTGATGAGAAACCGCCGGGCTTCAGATCAATATTATTCAGCGCAGTCTTATCAAAGACAACAGCTAGACAGCCGCCACATGCAGAACCTTCAGAGCCTTCACTGAACATCTCGCTGCTTCTCACACGTGTTTTAATCCTGTGAAGAAATCATGGATATTCACCTGCCACGTCATCCACAAGAGCAGCAGCACAGCTGGACGACAGAGAAGATGATTCAAGACCAAAAACAAACACGTCTGGACTATAAAACACACATCTAAATGTCCTTCCCAGTGCAAACGCTTTTGAGTGAGTGTGTTTGTGT
The DNA here is from genome assembly GCF_018340385.1 of Cyprinus carpio. Lineage (NCBI taxonomy): Eukaryota > Metazoa > Chordata > Actinopteri > Cypriniformes > Cyprinidae > Cyprinus > Cyprinus carpio. Next base: position 1,574,790 of record NC_056603.1, on the reverse strand, counting down.
GTGTGTGTGTGTGTGTGTGTGTGTGTGTGAGTGAGAGAGAGAGAGAATTTGAATGGCACCTTTATTAAAACAGTATTTTCAATCACAGAAAAAAAAACTTTCAAAAATACAAACCAATATTACCACCTGGCAAGGATTATGTGACCGGTCCAACTTAGATGCCAGGGCAACCATTCTTTAAATTGTAGTTAATTAGAGTACAGTTACCTTAAACAGACAAAAATTGACAGTCCCAAAACCTTTGTACCTCAATTTGAAATGATCCTTGAACCAAGAGAAAGGGGTTTAACTCTCATCCACAAATCCCTCAGGTTTATATCTCTCCAGTAGTTGTTGCTTTAGTTCCTTTTTAAATATAGATAGTGGAACAGACTGTTTTAAATTAGTATCCAGCTCATTCCATAATTGTGGACCTCTGTGGCATGCACTAAACCTAGCACTTGTACCTCAGACAGTCACGATACCTGTGTACCTCAATTTGAAATGATCCTTATACCAAGAGAAAGGGGTTTAACTCTCAGCCGCAAGTCCCTCGGGTTTATATCTCTCCAGTAGTTGTTGCTTTAGTTCCTTTTTAAATATAGATAGTGAGGCAGGCTGTTTTAAATTAGTATCCAGCTCATTCCATAATTGTGGACCTCTGTAACATACACTAAACCTAGCACTTGTTAAGTTCCGACATTTACCTTTTAGGAGCAGCTTATGTCTAGTGTAGTGTGTGTGGGAAGATGTATATAATGGAATGAGCTCACACAATCTAATGTTTAACCTGTTGACAACATTGTACATGCATTGTGATAAAAGTTACATTCAGGAAGCTTTAGTAGGCCATGTCTATGAAAGAGAGCATTTGTGTGAGAGTTACGTGTGGACCATGAAATAGCTCTTATGGCTTTCTTTGGTAGTATCAAAAGTTGCTCAATATAAGTAGGGTAAGTGTTATTCCAAATAATATTACAATAAGTCAAATGAGGCTCAAACAGAGTCCTATACAGTGAAAAGAGCACGTCTAATGGGAGCACGTCTCACTTTAAAGAACAAACCCACAATTTTAGATAGTTTTTTAACCAGCTCATTAATATGTTCCTTAAAGTTTATAAATTGGTCTATATGTATTCCAAGAAATTTTATTGCGTCCACTCTTTGAATAGCTCTACTGTCTATGTTTAAATTAATGTCACAATCACTGAACATATTACTACTTGATCGAAAAACAATATAATGTTTAGCGATAGTTTATTACATTTAAACCAGGTATCTATTTATGTTAGTCTGTCATTTAAGAGTTTTTCAAGACGATTCAAGTATTTGTGGGATACAAACAGATTTGTGTCATCAGCAAAGAGTATTTTATGAACATCACCGGAACACTGTACAAAATCGTTAATATAAACAATGAACAAAAGAGGCCCCAGAATAGATCCCTGGGGAACCCCAAATACTATATTTTCCAATCCGGAATCAGTGCCATTTAAAGTCACATATTGCCGTCTTCCATAAACATAGTCACTGAACCACTGAAGAGCCACACCCCTGACCCCGTAATGCGACAGTTTTCAAAGTAAGATTTGAAAATCAGTCGTGTCGAATGCTTTTGAAAGGTCGAGAAAGACCCCAATACCGACTTCTTTTCTTTTTTTATGCGTCATTTATTTTCTCTACAAGATCTAAAATGGCCATACTTGTGCTACTATTCTTCCTAAAGCCATATTGTGAAGATACTAATATATTATTTTTATTTAAGTAAAGTTTATCTACAAGTCGTGAGTAAACCACCCTTTCTAACACTTTAGACAACGTTTATAGAATCTATAAAGAAAAAAAGAAACTTCAAATAAAAAAAAATTAAACTTCATCTGTTTAACAATTTCATTAGCAAGAGCACGCTTAGAACTGTCCCTCCTGCCATTAATGTTTAGAGAACCTATCTTCAAAGTTTCCATACACAAAGAAAAAGTTAAAGTTAGGAAACAAAACAAGAAGAAAAAGCTAAGGAAAAACACAGTGTGATACATTGTGTATTATTGTGTTAAACATATTACACTACACGACTTTTGGCCTTCCTTTCTTTCCTATCCATTTCTTTACATTTTCTTATAGTGGTAAGATGCTTTCTCAACCTAAAATGCTTCTTCTCACTAAGCTCATCAATTCCAACGTTTCTCTGGTAAAAGTTAACAGACTCAACAAATTTGTCTACATTAGGAAAGAATTATTTTATGTTAACCTGTTTACCATAAGTTTCATCCAGAAAACTTGATTTCTTCTAAGCTATACAATGAGTCTTTGTTAAAGCCTCCTGAAAAAAATCAGCTTGAACTGAGCTGAGTACAGTTTCTTGTGAATTACCATAATCACACTGGGAATCTTCCTGCAACTCAAAATCATCAGACAACACATCCTCCATTTCCTCATTATTTACAACATCATAGCACAATTCTCCTTGATTTGCTTCCTTTGTGCCTTCCTTATTCTCCAACTTTTTATCACCACTAGTACTAGGGACTGCTTCATCAGTTTTAACATCACACACTATACTGTTTACACTAACACCAGCTTCCAGATTTTCTGCAACATTACCATTAGCACAAAAATGCATTAGAAAATGGGGGAACGGACTCGATACTTTCAGCAGATACCACAGCATCAGCATTAACAGCATTCACCTCAACAGTTGGAACAACGTCATCTCAAACTGCCTCAGCCAGATCTTCGATGTTATCTGAAGCATCAACCCTTAATCCTCCCACGCTCTCTGCACCTGTTCTCTTGTGCAGACAAAGAAGACGCTTGTGACCGATGTCTCCACACTTAAAACATCGCAGACTGCCGGTGGTCGCATACACCATATACGATCCTCCCTCATGTTTCACCCAAAAATTTATGTCCAATGTATTATCATTAGACTCCAACATCATAAAAACTTGCCTCCTAAAAGACACAATGTGTCTCAACAAAGGATGTTTACATCCAAGGACTAACAACCTTGCCAAATCATGCCAATTCACGCTGTAAAACTTCAGCTGATACAAATGGCAGGACATTTGAAATTGTAACTTTTGTGGACGGTGCATAAAATGAAGAAAGTTGTACCAAAGCCTAATTAATAACTAGACCACTCACTAGTAAACGATTGACTAAATTCTGTTCTTTCAAAAATACCACAACAGCTTTATTCATACGCGACACAGATTAAATATTTTCATGACCAGTCTGATCCCCAACCACGACAAGCACATATTCCACTGTGACATTGGAACACACCTGAAACCATTGCGAAGTGATAATGATGGTGTCTCGACGAAAGACGCTATCCTACCACACAACCCAAAAACAATACTCTTTCAAATGTACACTTTCCAAACCATCCAATTTTGGGAAAGAGAAAAGAAGAAAAAGGGTTTTAGAAACTCTCACCGCACAACAGCCAACTCACACCCGACTCCCAGCATGCAACAGAGAGAGAGAGAGAGAGAGAGAGAGAGAGAGAGATTGAGAGAGAGAGAGAGAGAGAACTAATACTGTATCTTATTTTATTTTATTTCTAACTTATACACTTACATACACTAATTCCTTTTCCACTGACTGTTTTCAGGATAGGAAATATCATCAGCTTCATATAAAAGTAATATAATCTTGTATTATATTAGATCATAACAGGCTCTGATTCAGTTTATGCACTGAATTTAACTTGATTTGGTCAATAGGACTCGACACACAGGAAGTTTAAAACTACTGGAACCGAATGATTTATAAAGCTATTAAAAGGGTTCTCCAACATTTAATATTCTGCTCATGTACAATTTACTGAATTACAATGCAAATTCAACAGCATACAACATCAATAAAAAAAAAAATCTTCCACAAACAACTATCTATTGATTTGCGAACTATAAATTAAGCGTTAAGGTCTACAGGTGATCTGTGGCTGATCTCAGAAAGATCAGTGTATCTGTAAGGCTTAGAAATCCTTCAGAAAAACTTCAGACTCTGTCAGTCCAAAAACTGCTTTATATTTAGTGTGTGGCTAGCTAATGTTATCATATGGGACATTAGTATAAACTATTAACAATGTTTCTTGAGCAGCAAATCAGCATACTAGAATGATTTTAACATATATCCTCATAGAAAACAGCTATTTTAAAATGTAATAATATTCAAAATATTACTGTTTTTGCTGTATTTTTGGAGGACATAAATAAGCATATAAGACTTTCAACAACATAAAAAATGGCAAATTGTGTAAATACCTGTACAGAAATTTAAACTGCATCTCAATTCAAATTCAGTTCAGTCTGGACATTAACAGGAATTTAAAAAGCATTTTCAATTCAGTTCTGAACAGAGCTCCACCCTGATTAGACCCGAGTATCAGCGGTTCAATCAAAGCCCTGTTAAAGTCAATAAGCTACTGTTCAAATGTTCACCACATCACATAACGTTTGACTGAAGTATTTTAAGAATACAGTATTAAGTGTTCAGTATGTAGTGTCCAGTATGTAGTGTTCAGTATGCAGTGTTCAGTATGCAGTGTTCAGTATGTAGTGTCCAGTATGCAGTGTTCAGTATGCAGTGTTCAGTATGCAGTGTTCAGTATGTAGTGTTCAGTAGGCATTGTTCAGTAGTCAAGTCAAGTCAATTTATTTATAGAGCACAGCATTAACACAACCATCACTGATCCAAAGTGCTTTACATTAAAAGGTTACCTAACAGAGATCAAAAATTACAGGGGAAAGAGATCAAATATAAAATAAAATAAAAATATGTATATATATATATATATATATATATATATATAAAAAAAAAACTTTATATTATAGTATATAGTGCATCACTCAAATGCAAGGGTGTGAAAATGAGTCTTTAAGTTTGATTTAAAAACATCGAGTGATGGAGAGGCCCTGATAGTAAGGGGTAAACTGTTCCAGAGTTTAGGGGCAGCAACAGTGAAAGCTCTGTCACCTTTGGATTTACAACGAGAACAAGGGACAGATAAAAGAAGCTGGTTGCAAGATTTTAATGACCTAGAGGTTGTATATGGATGGATAAGGTCACAGATATAATCCGGGGCTGACTTATGCAGTGCCTTATATACAAAAAGAAGGACCTTAAAATCAACTCTGAATTTGACAGGTAGCCAGTGCAATGAAGCAAGAACAGGAGTAATATGCTCCCTCTTTTTTGTTCCTGTAAACAATCTGGTTGCCACATTTTGAACCATCTAAAGCCGATATAGAGTGCTTTGAGGAAGGCCGACATACAGAGAGTTACAATAGTCCAGCCTTGAAGAGATTAGTGCCTGGATGACAATTTCAAGATCTTTTCGAGAGAGAAAATGTTTTACTTTCGCAACAGATCAGAGATGGAAGAAGCTACTCTTTACAACCGTGTTTACATGCTTTTTAAATTCTAGTAATGGATCGAAATGGACCCCTAGATTTTTTACATGGGGTTGTAAGTTATCACTAAGGGAGCCTAACCTACTTGTGCAGCGGGGCCTAGCAGAAGCACCTCAGTTTTGTCAGTATTTACTTGCAAGAAATTGTTAGCCATCCAAGTTCTCACTTCGTCAAAACATGAGAAAAGAAGTTGTAAAGAAGAGTCATTTAACTAGGATTTACACAAGCTCCAGTCTGGATCCAGAAGTACTTTACAATAAAAGGTTACCTAACAGAGACAAAAAATTAAGCCTTTTTTTTTTGCACTAAAAATATTTTTATCTGCACTGTTTGTTCACTGGTTTGCACTCTATCTGCCATGTGCCTTGCGCTGCTTTATTTAACTTTATTTTTATTTTTTATTATATTTTTTTTTTTTACATTCCCTTATTGAATAGTTGTATCTTATATTTTATATTTGATCTAGATTTTTAGGCTCTACTGTTAGTGTTATCTGTATGCACCGAGGGTCTGAGAGTAACACAATTTCGATTCTCTGTATGTATGTAGTGTACATGTGGAAGAATTGACAATAAAGCAGACTTGACTTGACTTGAACACCTGAGAAGAGATGATGCAACCCCTCAGAGGACCTCAGATGATGCTAACCCTGAGACAACATACAGAACTACCACATTTTGCCATAAGTTTGATTGCATAATTGCTGTTAATAGTGTTAATCGTCTGTTTGTTTATGACTTTTATGATTTTTCTGAACATTTCTGCCGTATGCACATAAACTGACAATCACCACTGATAAAATTGAATTGAATATTGTAGAAACGTAATTTTTTGTTAAGCTGCATTGCAACAATTGGTATCGTGAAAAGTGCTATACAAATAAACTTGAATTGAATTGAATTGAATTGAATTGAATTGAATTGAATTGAATTAAATTTAATTGAATTTTCAAGTTTGATGGGAAGGTAAAGTTGTAGGTCATCGGCGTAGCAATGATAGTTAATACTATATTTCTGGAGAATGGAGCCTAGGGGAAGCATGTAGAGCGAGAACAATAAAGGGCCAAGAATAGAACCCTGAGGAACACCATAAGGGACGGGCGCAGAAGGTGAGGTGAACGACCCAATATTTACTGAAAACATCCTACCCTTTAAATAAGAGGTGAACCACTGTAATGCCATGCCTTGAACCCCTACTGCATATTGTAGTTGATTCAAGAGGATGTCATGGTCAATAGTGTCGAAGGCTCCACTCAAATCTAACAGTATCAGAATGGCAGATGACCCTGAATCAATGGACAACAAAAGATCATTCATAACTTTAACCAAGGCTGACTCTGTACTGTGAAGTGCTCTAAAACCAGATTGGAACTTATCCAGAATGTTAAAAGCATTCAGGTAAGAAGTAAACTGTGAAAACACTCCTTTCTTTAAAACCTTAGAAATAAATGGGAGTTTAGAAATTGGCCAGTAGTTACTAAGAACAGATGGATCGAGGTGAGATCTTTTTAACAGGGGCTGTACAGAAGCGTGTTTCAAAGACTCTGGGAAAACCCCACTAGTCAAAGAACTGTTTATAATAGCTAAAAGTGCAGGGCTAATAGTGTCCAATACCTATCCAAGCAAACGACCAGGCAGTACATCGGATTGACAATATGTAAATTTCATCTTAGAAATTAATGCACTTAATTGAGATTGAGTCACTGGTTTTAAACTAGTGAAATTGCTAGAAGGCAATATCGGGTGAGAATCAGACATGTCAGGAGGAGAAAGGTGAGATCTGATATCTTGTACCTTCTGTACAAAGAAACCTCAAAATTCTATGCAGGTCTCGAGATTGCCAACAGGGGCTGAGCAAGTGGCTGGATCAAGAACTATGTTTATAGTTTTAAAAAGAACTTTTGGCCTGTTTGCATTCATGGCAATCATATTTGAAAAGTATTGAGATTTTGCATTACTGACAGACTTTTGATAGGTGGCTAGACAATCTTTTAAATTTGATAAGAAACCTGAAGCCCATCCTTTTTCCATCTGCGTTCAGCCCTCCTGCACTCTTGTCTGAGCACACGAGTAGAAGCATTTAGCCAAGGTTGAGGATTAGATCTAGCTTGCTGCTTTCTAGGCTTCAGCGGAGCAACAGTATTCAATGCAGTAGAACAAGCAGAGTTAAAAACAAGAACCAGCTGATTAGTGTTCATATCAGATGACAAACAGACCTCACAATTAGAAAAGATTGTAGAGAATTCTAGTGCAGTAGTGGCATGAAAAACACCAGAGCTGCATACAGGCTGAGAGAGGATGGGCTGGACATATGGGACTGCAGGTCAAATAATATAGAACAGTGATCAGAAATACCAGCATCGAATACATCACATGAGTGTATAGAGAGACCGCGAGTCAAAATAAGATCTAGTGTGTGGCCTTATGAGTAGGAGAAGAGACACACTGTACGAAACCGAGCGAGTCAATGAGATTCATACAATTTTCAACGATAGGTTTAGAGGGGCAGCAGACATGGATGTTAAAATCCCCCAGAACCAACAGTCTATCACAGCATGACACTTGATTTAACAGTGGGTGGTCAGTAAATCAGGATGCAGATTAGAGGACCATTGAGATTGATATGCAAGAGCTGTGCCTCAAAACTAGAAAAGGCATCTACAGACAGTAGTCGACATGTAAATGACTTCTTGAAAACTGTAGCTAGACCACCACCAGGTCCATTTGGCCTGGGAGAGCTGTAAAAAGAACAGGTTTCAGCCAGGTTTCAGTCACAAACAGAAAATCCAAGGCGTGAGATGAGAAAAAGTTGTTCATAATGAATGTTTTATTTGACAATGACCTAGCGTTTACTATTGCCATTTTCACTGATGGCTGAACTGTTGCAGAGGAAGTTGTAACTGGCAGTAGAGCCCTGAGTGGGACATATTCCAGAGAACGGTGATTTGCAAAGTTAATATTTCCACCCTCTCTGCGTGTTTTTGCATACAGTCAACGAGAAGAGGACCAGACAAAGGGAATAGTACATCCATCAACTGAGGGAACTGAAGTAGTGAGCCCCGTGCAGTGTTTGTGAGAACCCTGATGTATGTAGCGAGGCCGGGGAGCGATACCAAGAGCAACGCAGTGATTATATAGGCTGATCGAACTTTAGGGTTCAGGTGATGCAGATGCAACAACGAATAAAAGATCATGTCATAAAAACCCCACCAGCCAATAGGTAGCAATGTTTTTTGAGACAGCGCGCAAAAATAAATAAAAACAGATAAAAAAGTTACGGGCAGTAAAAAGAGGAGGATCGTCCTAGAGTCGCGGATACTCAGCCGGATTTAAAACCACGTTAGCCAGCACACCGAGCAACACAGTGCAAATACATGGAAGATACAGCCCTTTCTAAGACCATCTCAACCAGACCAGCATCTGGCAACCAATAATCCTCACGGAAGACAGATGAAGCAGCCTGTTGCTTCGGTCACGAAATCTCGCATTTGGCAGGTAACATCTTGATTGAAGGGATCCAAAGACAGTTCATAAACAGAGCCGTATTTAATCAAATCAAAGTTAAAAATCCTGCAGGATGAGCTAAAGGGAGTTAGAGTCCAAAAATTAAAACTGCACACTTGAAAAGTCCAAAATTAGACAAGAAAAACACAAAACACGCCAGCGTTCTCTCAACCGGAAATGGGAGTCAGTTCGGGAAATGGGAACTCAAAGAAGTAGGCAGTGTTCAGTATGCAGTGTTCAGTATGCAGTGTTCAGTATGTAGTGCTCACTATGCAGTGTTTAGTATGCAGTGTTCAGCAGGCAGTGTTCAGTATGTAGTGCTCACTATGCAGTGTTCGGTATACAGTGTACAGTAGGCAGTTTTTTAGTGGGCAGTGTTCAGTATGTAGTTGTTAATATGCAGTGTTTAGTATGTAGTGTTCAGCAGGCAGTGTTCAGTATGTAGTGTGCTAGTATTCACTTTGATTCTGCAAAGACGTTTTTTTTTTTTTTTCAACAAAACATGACATTAATTAAAGCCAAGATCCACTGATTTATCCACTCGTTCCTCTGTTCTCTAACGAGAGATCTCCATAACGATACACATCCAAACATGCTGTGTGTGTGTGTGTGTGTGTGTGTGTGTGTGTGTGTGAGAAAGAGTGTGTACCTGGTATTTATCACGTTATGGGATAAATTACTACAAGGATAGTAATACCAGTAAATTCTGACCTTGTGGGGACTTTTTTGGTGTCCATGAGGAAACAAGCTTATAAATCACACAGAATGAAGTGTTTTGAAAATATAAAAATGCAGAAAGTTTTCTGTAAGGAGTAGGGTTGCTGTAGGGCAATAGAAAATACAATTTGTACAGTATAAAAACCATTAAGCCTATGGTATGGACTAGGGGTGATCCTGAATAGTCGAAGACCAATCTCACAGTTGAATATTCTCAGAGGAGTTATGATCATTCCATTTCGGCTATATAGGGGTGCTCAATGTCTGATTTCACATAGAACTACCGGTTTTTGATAAAAAAAATAAATAAAAAAAAAATCAAAAATCAAAAATCAAAAACCGATTATTATGCCTATTTTGATAATGCTGTAAATAAGAATCTGAAAAGAAAGAAGCTTTTAATGAATATTTTTGACATGTGTGAATAAATCCAACCACCCCTGTGACAGATTTAAGTTTCAGTTTCCATGATCTGTGACCAACATTTCATTTTCATTTCATTTTATTGTTTATTTTTACAGGGACAATGCACAATTAGAAGTAATTGCACCAGAATAGGCTAATAGCTAGTTTACATCTGCTGTCCCTGAGGAGCATCTTGGCAGCAGGGATTTTAATCTTCAACAAGACTGTTGTTTTTTTGTTTTTGTTTTTTTTTTTTTTTTGGGGGGGGGGGGGGGTCGATCAGGTAGGGTACAATTGATTTCAAAACATTTCTGATGGTTCTATTGTAATTTTTGTATGCTGTGAACATATAGACACCGATCCCGTGGGTGCATCCCCATTAAAACTCAAGATATTATTCATACTGGGAAAGCTGATCTGGCAAACTATCCAATGCATACTTGTGTCCAGTGCAAGCTCGCAAATCCTCTCATTATAACAAAACATAATGAGATCACGAAGAAGACAAGGGACAGCTTTTTAGTGATTATAAAGGCAGTGCTCTTTGTGTGCTCTCTAGGTTATATAGCATATAATCCATTCAGAATTTGTACAGAACTTTTCTTTTTTGGCCACACACATGCTGCAAAGTTTCAGGAATGGCATCTGCATATTTATGCAGGATTCAGACTCGAAAGAACAATGGATGAAACAAAAATAGGCTATACGTGAAAATTTATGAGCATTAAAGAGTACACTTTCTGAAGCGCACGCTCCGTATTTAATTCTGGAACCGTGGCTGGATAAAACTAGCTGTGTTTTAGCAGTTTTCACAGCAGCTCATATTCAGGCGATCGCATGGAGTTTTATGTGGCAGTAAGCTATGCGTCCCGGTCGGAAATATTAGCAGGATATTTCCTCCGTGAAAATATCTATACAGTCAGAGTAATCATGCACATGGGTTTCATCGAATACTCCTTGCATTTGTTGATTTCATCTGATGTGTGGATTATTTGGTTTTATTTAGTGCAAATCTCCCGTTTCATCAGCTCTGATCAGTAATAAACAATATGATATGTGACTGGCTAATGTTAACTGTCTTTTAATAAAAACATAAAAACATTATTTACACTGTTTGTATTTGCAAGGCATCCATTACACATTTTTCCCTGTGCATTAACGTCAGTAATTATGACTGTCGAATTTGATTTTGCCCCCCGCCCCAAAACATATGATTAGACTATCAGCAAGATTCAGAAATTCTGATTCGTTGAAATGGCTTGAGTTTTGTGCAAATAGCCTAAGTGTTTGCAGAGCCTATTTACATTAACTCCGCCCACCAATGTGTGAATTGGCTAGTGAACGCCACAAAAGACAGCCCACAGTCATTAGCTCGTTAGCTGGGGACACCCCTAGAATGAACACACAAAACATGGAAACCCAACACCTCTGTGTGTGTGTGACAAATTTGAGCTAAACATGATAAGTTGATGAAGTTTTGTGTTAGCATTAGTGTGTGGGTTAGTGTCCGTTTAGAGTATTTATAACTAGCTATAAATGAAAACTACAGAA